>NC_054377.1:33236718-33536718 GCF_017654675.1 Xenopus laevis | reverse complement strand
ATTAATGGATGAGCAGCACATAAGCCTAAGATCACCAAGAGCAATGCTATGCAGTGGCAGGCGTAGTGTAAAGATCTATTAGATTCAATGGGAACCTGTTTAATTGGAGAAGGGTTCTCTGAAGTGGTGAATCATGCAATCATGAAGTGATGACTCATGCAGTCTAACAGATGGGTTAGGGTTTGGGGGATTCCATGAGGTACCTGTTTAAATGTCATAAAATAGTTGGAGAATGGATAGTGATCTGGGGATACTTTTCATGGTTTTGGGCTTGGATCCTTGGCTGGTGTAAAAGCAAACCTACAGAGTTAAATTATATTCTTGATAATTCTGTGAATCCAACTTTGGGGCAAGTTTGATGAAAGCTCCCGTTTCAGTATGGTGATACACAGGGCACTACTCATGTACAATGTCAGTTTGCGGAGATGGGAGTGGGAGAACTTGCCTGCACAGAGCCCTGACCTCAACCCAACTCAACCAACGCTTGTGTGATAATCGGGAATATCAAATGCAATTTAGGCCTGATCAACCACCATCTGTTGCCTACCTCACAAATGTTTTGGGGCTAGATTAAAGCAAACACCAACAACAATGTTCCAGTGGAAAAATACTCCAGCAAAGCAAAGACATTAATAACAGCAAAGGGTGGACCAATGTCCAATTGAAACCATGAATTTCATGAAATGCTGGAGAGATGATTTTTTTTCTTTTTAAGATAAAATTGCTCTGAGCCCATTCTTAGTGAGGGCCGGCAGCACTCAAGTGGATAAGAGCTCCTCCTTTTTTTCATTGAGAAACAAAGAAAATACTGTATTTGAGTGGAAAAATATGACATTTTGCTCTTTACTGATAATATTTACACATTGCTTAAGATTATAACCTTTAATAATTCACTTTAAGTGATACTGACACTAACAATTTTATTTTCAAAATATTAATCTACATTAAAAGTTACATGTAGGTCACAATCATTTTTTGCTGATAGTTCTGCTTTTGTAAGTAACTATTACTTGAAGTTCCTAAACCTGACTGTTTTGCCAACCTGACTGTCCCATCTCAGTCTGTCAGAGTTTCTAATGCTAACCGACTGCTGCTGCACAAATATGGCAGCCCCCTCATAGAGAAACATCAGGGTAAGAAAGGTAATGTAAAGCATCAGGCAAATACTTTTATGGCAAAATTATAACTAGCATTCAAAGATAATGTTATGATGGATATAAAAAAAAAAGATATTTTCTGGTGTCAGTATCTCTTTAAGGTGGCATATTGTAAAGCTACTATGAGGCAAAATCACTAACCTCCGAAAATTTGCCAGCAACGCCTTTGCTCACATCGCAACACTTAGCCAGGCATAGATTCACCAGGACAATGATAATTCACTAAAATCAAAAGTTGCGTACAGGGCACGGAACGCTGGTGAAGTAGCGCTAGCATTACTGCGGCAAGTGAAGCAAAGTTGTGCTAGCGTTGCCTAATTTGCATACGGTGGGAAGTTAAAGTTGAATGGACGTATATATGTTGCAGCCAATACATTACACTACACAAGCCCGACAAACCTTAATAAAATAAGACAGAGTTCTTATATTGCCCTACTCATGAGCCCAGTGTATAGTTTATGTGCCATATGTTAGGAAATGTAGGGGGGAAGCCGGGAACCCCAGAAAAAAATTACAATCTTTTGCAGCCTATCACCCTGACAAATGAAAAGTCGCCAGCGTTTTTTTTTGGAAAATTTTCAACTATTTTTTGAGGAAGTCCTATCTACTCTATTGAACTTCGCTTGGTCTGGGGTGGCGAAGGCAAGTCTGTCGCAAGAGGTAACGTTCAGTAAAATCCGCATCTTAGTGAATTTGCATAATTACATCCAACTTCGCCAGGCGTAAGGGAGCGAAGTTACGCCAGTGACCGCTTTTAAATCGGCGAAGTAGCGAAATAACGTCACACTGGCGAATTTTCCGCTAATGTTAGTCACTTCGCCCTTTAGTAAATATGCCCCTATGGCTCTGTACAGGCAATTGTTTTACACCTTTACTGGAAGCATCCACAACACTGTGATTATAAACTTATGCCAAGTGGAATAGTAATTGATATAAACATGCACCCAAACTGTAATTGATGCTTAACGAGAATGAAACACTAGGCCCTCTCCAGAGGCCTCCATCTCTGCCATACTGTAGGTGCTTATCGCCAAGTAAGGTCATATGCACTGGAAACCAACCACTGCTTATAATCCTGTGCAGTCATTACTTTGAGGCAGCCTGAACACCAAATATGATGTAGTCAAACCCTACTGCCATGATTTAAAAGATACAGTGGAACAGTGGAAAGGAACAAATTCTGGAAGCCCTGTTAATATGGTTTGGAGGAAGGGGACCTGTATAAAGGTATGGGGTTTCTAATAACTGTAAAAAAAAAAAAACCATGAGGGGAAAAAAAGGCTACTTCTAAACACATTTAGGGGCCGATTTATGAAAAGTTGAGTGAAAATTAGAATTTAAGTTAACTGTCAAATTCAACAAGGGAATCTTTACATTAACTTTTTGACCAATTCTATTAAGTCCAGGTTCAGATTCTTAAAAATCTACATCAGGGCCAGAACTAGAAATAGGCAGCTGCCTAGGGTGCAACTTGAGGGGTGGGCTCACTTTCTACCTGGATCACTGGTGACAGGAGGCCTAGCGTAAGCAGCAATGGAGGTGAACAATGCACTAGGACCTGAATTCATCAACAGCATCAACAATTAAAACAAGGTCACATTAAACAAAAAAATATTTTTAAACAAACAGTTTGGTGTAAAAATAAAAACTGAATAAATAGATAGGCTATGCAAAATAAAAAATGCTTCTAATATAGTCAGCCAAAAATGTAAACTATAAAGACTGGAGTGAGCGGATGTCTAACAACAGAACAGGACACAACATCCTGCTTTTCATCTCTCTAACTCTGAGTTAGTCAGAGACCTTAAGGGGTGGCCAATTACGGGACATAATTGTTCAGTGAGTTTGCAATTGATGCTTTTTTTTTTTTTTTAAAGTTTTTCTTTATTGATTTTCATATTAACATGGATAGTAGAGATTGTGATAGTTAGGTAGAAAGAGAAAAAGAAGAGGGAGAAGTGAGGGATGGGTTTCTTACATCTTGTAATATAACAGGTTCATATCAATACATTCAGTCCAGGATATCTACTGATCTGACGTGCCAGTCTGTGGGTCAATCAACCACCGTCCCCAAATTTTCCCGAATTTGGCTGGGCAGCCACGTGCCATGTAGCTAAGTTTTTGTTTTCGGAAGCATGTCGTCTATCAGCTTGATCCAAAAGCCAAGAGTTGGGGGTTCCGAGGCCTTCAATGTCAGAAGAATGGCTTTCCTTGCAAAATGAAGAAGTTGCTGAAGACAAAGTCTGTCTCCAGCTGACAAGCTGAGGACCTCCACATGCCCCAGAAAACAATATTCTGGAGATCGAATTTGGGGCAGGCCTAATGAGGATCCCATGAACTGAAGTACGGCTGCCCTAAACCTCTGGATTTTGGGACACTCCCAAAATACATGTATATAGTTACCTTGTTCAAAATTACATTTCACACAAACATCAGGGTGTCCTTGATATATATTTGCCAGCCTGTGCAGTGTTAGATAGACCCTATTTAGAAACTTTATATGTATATATATCTGTCTCTAGTTGAGATGTGGATTTCGGGTACCTGCTCCAAAATATTTTTCCAGGCTCCCTCCTCGAATTGGGGGAGATCTTGCGCCCATTTACGGCTGATGTGCAATTGATCCTTAGCATGCAGGTCAGATTCAAAAGCAAACAGTTATGACCCATGTAGCCCCCCTCAATCAGTGGAAACCAAGAGAGTTGCAAAGGAGGAAGTAGTGTTCTGGCTATTATATTAGACACTCCAGCCTTTTTACATTACATTTTGGCTAACTATAAACATTTTTTATACTGAACAATTCCTTTAATGTCAGTGATTTGAAATAAGCATATCACAAAGAATATTTTGGCGTACGATTTTTTATTTAGTAGAAGGGAAGACTTGTATACAAGGTACTGTCTAATATTACAGAAAAATGCAAATTTCACAAAGGGTTTCTGAGTCAGTACCTATATGTGTTCTGTATTTAGACAATTTTGTCATAAATAGCCACTTGATATGGTTGTGTTTGAGTACATAAAGCTTTTTCTTTCATAGTACAATATTTAAGGAAACTTATCCAATCTTTCATCCTATTTCATTAAGTGGTAGCTTGGTTGTAATTCTAACTTACAGGTTTCAAATTACAGTCATATGAAAAAGTTTGGGAACCCCTCTCAGCCTGCATAATAATTTACTCCACTTTCAACAACAAAAAAGATAACAGTGGTATGTCTTTCATTTCCCAGGAACATCTGAGTACTGGGGTGTTTTCTGAACAAATATTTTTAGTGAAGTAGTATTCAGTTGTATGGAATTAAATCAAATATGAAAAACTTGCTGTGCAAAAATTTTAGTACCCTTGTAATTTTGCTAATTTGAATGCATTTAACTGCTCAATACTGATTATTGGCAACACCAAATTGGTTGGATTAGCGTGTTAAGACTTGAACTTCATAGGCAGGTGCGTCCAATCATAAGAAAAGGTATTTAAGATGGCCAATCGCAAGTTGTGCTTCTGTTTGTCTCTCCTATGAAGATTGACATCATGGGATACTTAAAGCAACTCTCAAAAGATCTGAAACCAAAGATTGTTCCGTATCATGGTTTAGGAGAAGGCTACAAAAAGCTATCTCAGAGGTTTAAACTGTCAGTTTCAACTTTAAGCAATGTAATCAGGAAATGGAAAGCCACAGGCACAGTTTCTGTAAAACCCAGGTCTGGCAGGCCAAGAAAAATACAGGAGCAGCATATGTGGAGGATTGTGAGAATGGTTACAGACAACCCAAAGATCACCTCCAAAGACCTGCGAGAACATCTGGCTGCATATTGTGTATCTGTACATTGTTCTACAATACAGCGTAATTTGCACAAAGAACATCTGTACTCACGCCACAAACAAAGTCACTTGTTGTATGTAAAAGCTCATTTAGACAAGCCACAGTCATTTTGGAACAAAGTGCTTTGGACTGATGAGACAAAAATTGACAGCCATCTGGTCATAACAAAAAGCGCTTTGTATGGCAGAAGAAGAACACTGCATTCCAAGAAAAATACCTGCTACCTACTGTCAAATTTGGTGGAGGTTCCATCATGCTGTGGGGCTGTGTGGCTAGTTCAGGGACTGGGGCCCTTGTTAAAGTCGATGGTTGGATGAATTCAACCCAATATCAACAAATTCTTCAGGATAATGTTCAAGCATCAGTCACAACTTTGAAGTTACACAGGGGTTGGATATTCTAACAAGACAATAACCCTAAACACACTTTGAAATCTATAAAGGCATTCATAAAGAGGGAGAAGTACAATTTTATGGCATGGCCGTCGCAGTCCCTGACTTGAACCATCAAAAATCTAAGGGATGATTTGAACAGGCTGTCCACGCTCAGCAGCCACCAAATTTAACTGAACTGGAGAAATTTTGTATGGACAAATTATCAAAAATACCGCCATCCAGAATCCAGACATCTAGAGGCTGTTACATTTGCAATAGGAGGCTCAACTAAGTATTGATGTAATATCTCTGTTGAGGTGCCCACATTTATGTAATTTTGTTATGATGCATATTGCATATTGTCTGTTAATCCAATAATCTTTATGTCTTTGAGGAAATACTACTGTTTCCATAAGGCGTATTATATATTAAAAGGAAGTTGCTACTTTGAAAACTTTTTCATAGGACTGTACATACAAAGATAACAAAGTAGATGAGGCTGAAAGGAAGACCATCAAGGTTAATTTTTTTGTTCTAGTAAAAGGGCTATGTCACACTAGACATTTTATCTGCTGCCAAATTTACACTGGGGAAGAAAATGATGATCCACGCACTTCTGACCAACATCAGAGTGCACTCACAGAAAGTCAGTGCAGTGATGGGGGGAAACAATTTATTAATGCATCGTTTTCGTGTTTCCAGGCCAAAATCTGCCCAGTCTGTGCACTGACACAGATACAGCTGATGTTGGAGTACAAGTGTGTGATTTGGAGCTATCACCCCTGGTATGAACAACCTAACTGCAAGTTGATACAGAAGGAGGTGAAAAGATATATTTTTGTTAACATTATTTCAATCTTGAATAGATTAGTTAAAATGTATCATAGAAAAAATGGTATTATGTCAAGCATCAATGACCTATAGCCTTGCATACAAGTACTTGTCTTATAAAATGACAAAAGATGAAAAGAGGTTGTTTTAGTTTTAGTTTCATGGATTGAAACCCTGAGCCAATCCAGAATTCTGAAACCTGTGGTTGAGTGTTAGGTTAACCTTTTACCACGAGTACTCCATTCAAGACTATTCTTCCTAGACTCTAAACACCTATCATACAATTGTAGTCACATCTTATTTTTGGAATTATATGATGTGGGGGGAAACAACTACTGAAAGGGGAAAAATACAAAGGCAAACGGACTGACTAGCAAGAAAACCCAGATGACAGGATGGTGCCCAGTTGTGAATACATTGAAAAAACAGTCTAAAAGCAAGAGAATAACATGGCTTTTGTTCTCTATACAATATCGCTATCCCAGCAGCCGCCTGCTTGGATGAACATATGTTTTCTACACACAAAGTGGACCAGAAAGTGCTCTTTGTTATCCTTTCTTTTGTAGCCCCCTTCCCCTTGACCTTCTTTATATTGTCTCTAAACACAGGATTGAAACAGACACTTAATTTCTAAAGAGCTGCAAAAGAATTCTATGCATCAATGAGACTTTACTATTAATGTGACCTATGGAGTATATAAATCTAAAATATATACCGGTGCACTCAAAAATCCTCGATAGTCACTGCCCAGGTGCTGGTTAGAAATATTACACAAAGCTGCAAAAAAAACCGCACTCACAGGACTTGTTCAAAGTGTGCAAAAATAGAAAATCTTTATTTCGACGTTTCGGCTCTGAGGAAGACGGCTTGAGTTCAGAGCCGAAACGTCGAAATAAAGATTTTCTATTTTTGCACACTTTGAACAAGTCCTGTGAGTGCGGTTTTTTTTTTGCAGCTATATATATATATATATATATATATATATATATATATATATATATATATATATATATATATATATATATATATATATAAAGTTCATTGCAAAGGACAGCACTCAAAACTTAGTCCATGTGAATCATATATAATGAAGCAATAGAATTAGATTAGAATGAATTAGGTGAAAGTTATTGTAAGTGTGAGCTTTTTCGACTAGGGTGCTCGGATCTTGTTTTTGCTCTGTAACCCTTGTTTGTTAAATTATTGCAATATTCTTGTTGATTTTAAATCAATCAATGTAATGCTCTGTTTAAGGGGGTACACTAATATTGAACTCTTTGAAAAAGTAAATTAGCACTATTGTGCAGTTATGTTATAATAAAATTATAAACCAGGAACACATTACACTCCTAACTGTAAAAGATAAAGCATAAGAAGTCAAAAAAGCACACCAGATAAACATAGTTTCCCTTTTCCCTTAATGGAAGAAAATCATTATTTTCAGTTGACCGAGCTACATTAAAGCACTGAACAGCAGTGATAACAGAAAAAAAATGTTCTTTTGTAACGCAATAACAAGTTATCTATGCATGTTGAAGTCCTAGGCCTTTGTTGCTTCAGTGCATTGTTTTAATGCACATTAAGTAAAACAAAAGCAGGACAGCATCGTAACCATGGGCAGAGATTAAGCATGTGACCCCTGAGGACATAGCACTCGTGTTGCATGGAAATGTTTGACAGTACAAACAAGAATTATCACTGTTCAAATAGGGAACAGACATTTCTCCTCATTTCAACAAGGTCCAGTTGCACTTTTCCCTTGATTTGCAACAGTTGTCTTCCACCTTTTGCATTTTGATAAAATTCCACTGGGTAGGAAATATAGTTTTACTTTGATGCAGTAGTGATCCAAAGGAACAAGGCCTAATATTACTGGGGACATGGCCAACCAGACAGAGTCATCCTTATAAGTCTCATTAATAAGGACAACTCAATTCTATAGCCTTTACAAAAACGTTTTCCCTGGTGCTAAGCACTACTCAGCAGGAACAGTTTAAAGCATAATTGACCTTTAAATGCTAAAACAATTATCTGTAAGCTAATAACGTTTTATGAATCTTAAAATTATATACTGTATACACAGAAGAGGTTTGTAGTAGGAACTGATATAAATTGGGGTATATATAACTCAGGATTAGGGCATGAAAAAAAAAGTGACAATCCATGAGGTCAAAGTCTTTTGTAAGCTCTTGCAAGTTCTTTTGGCCTGGGCCTTTTTTTAACCTCTTGTATCAGATGTTGTTTTTTGTATGTAAACTGGAAGTTCTGTTGTATAATCCCAATTATTTGGCCCACTAAAAACAGTAATAATAATTATTGCTAGCAGGGTCCTTGTGTTCTTTTTTAACACTTATCATTTTGTTTCTGCTTAGACCTAGACACTATATAATCAAAACAGTGATGATAATGCCTCAAATCAAACTACAGAAAAGTAGTTCCTTATTTTAAGCAGTCCATATATTAAGAAAGATTCTTGCCCAATACAATACATTAAAGAATTATTTATTCCTTATTTCTGGCCATATGTTTTCATAGATCAGTCCCAAATGAAACACAAATAGCAGTGTGCTTTGTGAAAGTGATACTTCCTAAAGCAGTGCAAAGGAAGTACCATATAAACAGGACAAAAGGAAGAGGCATGACCAGCAGGATCTTACAATAAATACCACTAAAAGAGTCTAGCTCATCAGAATGGAAGATTAAAAACATGTTTAAAAACGTACAGTCACAAGGCTTTGATGTGCATAAAAAGGCTGCCCAGATATTCTGGATAACAAACTACATCTCCCGGGGGTTTTAAGATTAGGTTTCAGTTTGCTTGCATATGTGCTTGTTATATTTTTACGTCCTGTTTGCAGGGCTTCGCATTTAAATGCGTGCAGTTATTCTATATATTCTGTAAGTTAACAAGGCTCAATAACAAGTCATTAAGACAGTATTCTTTTACATAAAAATGTGAAAATGCGTTTCATTTACTAAGGTGGCACAGCTGCATGGAAACTGCAGTTTAAAGATGACCACTTTTACTCAGGTAAACCCTAGTGTAAGCATTTTCTTTCACTTTTGATCCATGCTTGACATCTGGCAAGTTTACAAATATGAGTATTTTATTCTTGCATGCCAATTCACCAATCCTATGTGGAGTGCTTCTTGCTGCTTGAGAGTTAACAACCCATAGTGGTTTGCAATATTAATACCTAACCAGATACCATTAAATCAAAACACTTATAAGAAAAACATAGCACACAACATCAAAGCACAAAATATATTCTACATTTAAACCTGTGTTTGCTGCAAGACCCTCCCTGATACCAAAAATGTTGCTAGAAATAGCAGCAAAGTGTTTCGACCAAAAAACATAAAGCAGAAATATAATACAAGTATAAATACTGGGGCCATATACTCAGCTAAACTCACTGCTAAAAAAGAGTGGGATAATACACCACAAATCACCAGGCTTCGCAGTGTAAAAAACAGCATAACGTTTTTATACATTTTTTCTTAGAGTGATTTCCGCCGGAAGCAATGAGAAATAACAGCTGCAAATCTAACAATCAAATGGCGTAAAATTCCACCAATTTTTGGTGAATTTAGTTTTAGACAGCATAATAAATATGCCCTTCAGTGTCATATGAATTATTTTCTGATGATCAAAATAGCAGGTCATCTACAACTGCAGAGTGGCAAGTACAATTATGGCCACAAGTTGCCATGTTTTTTTTACTCACAAGACAATTTTTCCAACGATTCTATCATATTTGTAGCTGCAAGTAAGCAATGCATGTAATCTTAGATTCAGATGCTGGGGTTTTTTGGGCGCTGACAAAATTACATTTGACATGTGCCTATGATTACGTATCTTTTGATACGAAACGCGTTAGGACGCTACTTTTAACATGAAGAAATAAAGATACTCTTTTACCTCAATGGTTACGGCTGCAGGAGTGCGTGCATTCTCATTTTCTGAATTAACTTTATATTTAGGATATATGCTATCTACAAGTGAGCACTGTGCACGGGTCCAATAGCACAGAGCAATAATCAATAAGGCATGCAGCGTAACTCACTTCAGACATTTATAAGTGCAAACTCACCACAGCAAATAATATCAAAACATGTGAAAATTAATATAAATATAACGGCATTATATTAAAACATATCTCATGTCAGCCACTCCCTCCTGACACGTTTTTCACCACTGGGCACTTCATCAGAGGAGGTGTGGCAGTCTTAGGTCACATCCCTTCTATACCTGCACATTTATCCACATTCATATTCCGGGGTTTGCTATTTTATTAATTTTTTATATTATAGCCATAACACAGGGCAACTGTTTTATATATTACAGAACCATGGATAAATTAATTATTTACCTCAATTCCATCAAAGGAATAGGTGCACATTTAAATATATGATCTGGGTTCACCACTATATTCATTATAATCATTACATTCCATCCATATCTCAGGGTGGTTAAATCAAACAATATAAACTATTTATGACGACCCTTTAATAATATAATTCTTTATTTACTCTATTTCCATAGGGAGAAAGACCATGTTCTTTAATCTAGTGCAAGATATAACAAGGAGTGCACACCTACACATTTATATTCCAAACATAGTGCACAACTGATTTTTAGCCATACTTCAACATCCTAAAATGTAATCAATTAAGGTTTATGTATACATTTAGTAGTGTTTATGTGCCACAATTCCATTACCCTATTTGAACATCATCTCAATAAATCTCACAAAGTGTACTAAAAATTCCCAAATATAATATCAGTTTTACACCAAAAAAGAGTGTATATTTATATTACCTCCACTTTTTTCAGCAATGCTGTAAATCCCAAACATCCTATATTCCTGAATAGACTCTATATTTCAGATTTGGGCTATCCTCCTTCTTATTGTCAATACTCCTTAAATGATCTTTTAATCTTACTTTAGTTGGCTAATAGTACAACCAACATATAGAGCACCCCCTGACATAGTATCGCATACACCATCCAAATCCCTGACTTTTCGTTTTGCTTTAATATAATACATTAATAAAATAGCAAAACCCTGAATATGAATGGGAATAAATGTGCAGGAATGTAGGAGATGTGACCTCATCTCTGAGGAAGGGCCATTTGGGTCCCAAAATGTTTGATCGGGTGTGCAGTGTCTGAAGCACCTTGCAATATAAGTTGGGAATACCCCGTTTGAAGCACAATAAGGTACTGGTGATCTATTTTTGTTTGAAAGTATATTGCTGGCGAGTGGCTATGCCAGTATTGGTACCTGCACCTCTGCATGACATATGTATTCTTCAATCAGGGCTGTGACCTAAGACAGCCACACCTGCTCTGAGGAAGCACCTAGTGGCACAAAACGTATCGGGAGTGGCTGACACGGGGTATGCGGACAGGGGGATGACAATGCCTTGTGGTATGTTTTGATGTAATGTCGTTTGCTATGGTGAGTTTATACTAATAGATGTCTGAAGTTAGTTCTGCTGCTTGCTCTTTTAAGAGTGGCAGTAGCCCCATGGTTTGCCTCCTACAATAGGCTCTCTGCACAAAATTTGCAAAAGGAGGTGGGACAGACACAAAGGAGCTGAAAGCAACTATGTGAAAGCACAAGGAGTGGCTTTAGACAAAAGTACCAGACATGAGTAGAAGTAATGAATGGCAATGGCAAAACTTTGCTTGATTGCAACTGCACTCGTTAATGAGCCCCAATATCTACACACAGCACTGCATTATATTCTGTAACAGCAAAAATTACATGGCATGCCTATAATGTTTCCTAAAACACAAGGTTAAATGTTTTGATGAAATTATACTTGTTTGCAGAGATAAAACTCAACTCAGCAAAGATAAATGCCTTCCAAAGATGAATGTATACCACTAATGTACTACTAATTAATGCAGGATGTTTCAGTTAATATGCAACATTATTGAAAAAGTTATGTATTTTGGAGTAGCAATGTAACAGTTAACACTGCTAAAATGAAGTGAACTGTATTTATTTTCAAGCCAATTTGTTTTAATCAATTTATTTCTAGTTATTTTTTTTTTTTACTTTTTCATGGAAATGCAATACAATAATGTAAACTAAATGTATTATTTGTCAATGACAATGCAGTACAAGCATTGTCATTATTCAATTCCACATAATCACAATAACCGCTGGCAAAGAAAAAATTCACAAGACAGAACCTGTCATTTCCGTATAGACTGGGTATGTCTTTAAGAATATGTTACAGGTGCAATGTCCATGATCTTGCAAATGATTCAGGATTTTAGCCCTGAAGCTACAACCTTTCCTGCGTAATTATTAACAGAATGGTGTTAACGGGGAACTAATGAAGTTAGCATTAAATACTTTAACACACATCTGGAAGTAATTGTACATGCTAGGAGCTGTTAACCTATTTGATGATTGTACCTTAAAAAAAGCCTTATCACTATATAAAAGTACAGTATTGTTTTTACAACGTGTGCTCTTCAAATGTACTTTATGCAGAATTAAAAATTTGACACATTATGGACACAAAGATATCAGCATAAGTAGGAATTGAACAGTGTTGTGGGTTTTGATATCTGCACAGTTCCAAATAAACATTTGCTTTCTAAACTAAGATTGATTCATCTGCAAACTGAGTAATTTTTACTGGTATATCTGCTAACTAGATTAGAATTTGAATTGGCCTTATTTTATATCATCGTGCGAGAGGGCATTAAAAGCAGTATATTGCATCTGTTACATAGTTAAGTTGGGTTGAAAAAAGACCAAAGTCCATCAAGTTCAACCCGATCAAGTGAACCCAAGTGCACATTCATACACACAATTATACCGACCCTTCCATACACTTGCAGGTCTATTTAGATTCAAAAATACAAGATTTTAGGAATTAAAGTGAAACTCCACAAAAGTAAGAAAGAGGAAGACGGAAGAGGATCGATCCATGGTGCTCACTGGCAGAACCCTGCTTTACTGCAGTTATAGCAAACAGGGAATAAATGGTGGATAACAAACAAGGATTACAGCGTACAATAGGGTTAGAAAGTAAATACAATCACTTGGGGTGCCTAACATTTGGCATCCCCAAGTGCAAGATGATTTTCCTTCTCCTTTAATGGTTTGGAACAGTTCCCTAAGCCTAGCCCCCTGCTCTCCAGCTGATCTGTCTGACTACTTTGCTGAGCTGGCTGACTACTGTTACTTTGTATCAGCAGCCATCTGTCCTCCTCCTGCATCCTCCAAGCCCCACAATTCCCGTAACACGTGATTTCAATAAGGAACAGTTCAAGCAATGGAATGCACCTGCACACCTGGCCTCTCCAGTAGAATTAGAACAAGGTGCTTGGGGTATAGGAGGACGGCCCCTCCACAATTCAATGGTAACAAATTAACTCCAGCACACGTGCAATCCTTAAGGGATTCTTCCCGTGTTTAATGTTCAAGCCAACACTACAACGTTTCGGGGGCGTGACGCAGGGGCACGCCCTCGAAACGTTGTAGTGTTGGCTTGAACATTAAACACGGGAAGAATCCCTTAAGCATTGCACGTGTGCTGGAGTTAATTTGTTACCATTCAATAAGGAACAGAACATCACAGTGCAATGCATTGTGGCTTATGTAGTTCCTGCATGCTGTCTGTAAGCTGTGGAGAAGTTGTTACAAATTGTAATATCAGTGTTTAGTCCCGCCTTCCCTGTCAGGATTTCAAATGATGCAGAAAGAAAAGACCTGTTAAACAGATGGATTTCAGCATAGAAAATGGCATTTATTCAAACTTTTTGAAGAAACTGGTAAATGTGATGGTTATATAAGGGGTTTCTGTGTTATATGGGCCTCTTTATGAAATTTTGGAAGATGGAGTTCCCCTTTAAATATTTTGTTACATTTTAAGTTCAAAATTTGCCTTTTGGATTCAAGATTTTTCCCCATATCTGTGCTTCTAAAAAAAATATTGCTTTGCTTCTGGAAATTTTCTGTTTGTGTAAATATGACCGATTAAGAGTGCCGCACCATGTGGATGTTGTGAAATGCACAATACTTACTAGTACCTGAAATTGGAATGGACAAAACCCAATTGTAATAAATACACCAAATAAGTTGCTCATATGGAATGGAGACAGGCTTCTCTTACAGAAAATGTATAAGGAAGCACTTGCTAAATTTGCAGGGCTCATATTTAAAAGAGATGCTAAAGGAAAATGCACCGATGAATGATTGAATACAGAGACCAGCCCCTGTTGTTCAACATATATATTATATATACACATACATACACACATACATATATATATATATACTTAGACTTGTTATCCATAATGATGGGACCTGGGGTTTTCTGGATAACTGATCTTTCCGTTATTTGGATCTTTATACCTAAATTCTACTAGAAAATCATTTAAACATTAAATAAACCCAACAGACTGGTTTTGCTTCTTATAAGGATTAACTATATCTTAGTTTGGATCAAGTACAAGGTACTGTTTTATTACTATAGAGTAAAAGGAAATCATTTCATTCAAACAGGTTTCCAGATAACGAAGCCCATATATATATATATATATATTATATATTAATATATATATATATATATATATATATATATATATATATATATATATATATATATATATATATATATATATATATATATATATATATATATAGGCTCAAAAGAAGCTTAGCACACACAGGACTTAGGGAGAAAAAAAAGGTTTTTATTTTAACAGGAAAAAAACGAACGTTTGGTCCCTAGCCTTTCTCAAATATATATAGGATTTCCAGATAACAGATCCCATTATGATTTTAATATACACCTTTGCCCATATAGTATTGTTAATGTAATAAAGTGCACCTGCTTTCTCTACAATGGTAAGACACACTGACTCCAATAAATGATTTGCCCTGATGCTATTAAATTTAAAAAAAACGATTACCTACACAACTGGTGCTTTAATATTTGCCATATCTGCCAAAAGTTGTATAACGTGGTACATTTGTGTAGGGACCCCTAATATTTTACTAAATGGTTTATTTTTGCAAATGCCTATAGGTAGAAAATAATGTCACTTTATCCATGTGCTAAACAAAATAGTCCCTTGTAGTAAGTAGAAAAATCAGACAGCACACAAGTGACTTACATCGCTAGAGACATAAGGTTTTTATCTGTATATCTACACAGAAGGCCAGCTGCTCTTGAATCATGCCTTTTAAATGAACACACTTTGAATTTACTTTATCTCTATTTGAAGCTTTGAAAGGCACAGAAATCATGGACTTTTTAAAACAAAATACATACATTTTAAAGGGGTTTTATTCTACCCAACAGGGAGTGGTAATGTAAATGACGAAGAATTCAGACATTTTCAAGAACATCTGGGATAAATATTTAATGAATGTTTCTCCGTTTTCCTCAATGGTGGGTTCTGTAATGGAATGTTCATTATACATTGTACACTCCAGCACAAGGTTATGATGTTATTCCTGACAATAAGCCTTAAGCCGGCCATACATGCCCAGATTTGGTCGGGCAGTTAAAATAATTTCCTACCCCACCATCTGGGGATGTAAATAACAATAAACCTGCACTGCTAGTGCATCAAGGATTATCTGTCAGTGTTAAAAGAAATTCTCCAACAATCAGATGGTAAAGAGAAGCAGAAATCTTTATGGCTTCTCTTCACCTACTCATGTTCTGCTCACTCAGGTGGTTGGCCTGAATGAACAAAACAATGCAAAAGCCTATGTCCATTGTTAGGTTATACAACTGTTCGGCCTTCAGGGCAATCAGTTGCATTACCATATATGAGTTGGCTGGTTTATAGCCACCTTAAAACATAATAAAGGCACACAGTAGGGTATGAAGTTACAAGAAAATGGTTGTAGCAATGGTTTTGCAGATTACAGATACAAATTCTCCCATGCTCCCATTTTTGTTTAACGTTCCTACCTACTCGTTTGCAGCATTTCTAGTATACACACAGGGTTGGGGAGAGTAGTATTACTCTGACTAGAGATATTATGACACATGAAATCTGGATAGCATGGTTACATTGTTATACACAGTATGGTACATATATTCATGTGAGCAAAGTAAGCATGGTAAAGAAAATTTTGTAGAGTTTTTCAAAATTTTGTTAACAGAGAATGTGAGCTGCGTACAACAAGGACAGTCTTATGTAAGACCAGTGAATGAAAACCATAAATGTAAATATTTCAAAAGCCACGAGGATGTATATTTATTATGCATATACACATATACACAATGTCTAACATGGATAAACAATGAACCTGTATGAGCAATAAAGCATAAAATATTAGCCTGTGTCAGTACTCATAAAAGAAGAGATGCATTAAAACAAGAAGAAAATCTTAAAGAAACCTTAAAGGACATGTCAACCCCCCAGCCAAAAATCTTATCAGTAAAAATCCCCACTGTGGTCTTTAAATACAGTGTCGTACTGGCCCACCGGCATACCAGGAAAACTCCCAGTGGGCCCTCTTGCTTCTAACCATTTTGCCTATTTCATGGTCATTCCCTATTCTTTTAAGGGGCTCCATAATGGAAGAATAGAGAATAGTATGTAAAGATAAAAGACTAGGAGAATAAAGAGGTTGAGTGAAGAGAGAAGGAATAATAGTTTGGAAACTGGGCCCACAGTCTAAGGTTTTCTGGTGGGCCCCTGGCATCCCAGTCCGAAACTGTTTAAATACCTGCCACTGCAGTCACTGAGAAGTTAACAGAGCAGCTGCTCGTTTCCCTTGATCTGTCTGCATATCGGCAGCTGGCTCAGTACCTCGTCTCCTTCCCTTCAGAATTCGCCTTGGCGTTTGACACGGGAAGCATGCGCCCTTTCTATTCTTCATTACAACTGAAGCTGGCGTCATCAAGTTTTAGTTGAGAAAATCTACTGCAGAGAAAGGACAAAGCAGAAGCGACTATGCGCACATGCGCATTTAGGAAAGGAAGCCAGAAGCGATGACGCTGGACAGGGAAAATGGCGCCAGGTGAAAAGTTTAATGCAGTTAGGAACAAATCGATGGTGTAGGACGCAGGATCCGAACGGGGGTGTCACCTGTTCGGTTTTCACCTGGACAGCCCAGTAATTTGCCAGGGTCAAAAATGCCTGCCCGGTTTTCCAAATTAGGAAAACTGGGCAGGATTCTCTAATATTGACACATCGATCGGCCAATCGTTGCGTCATAGCCCCACCCCTGAGGTCATGGTCCTCCCCCTCCACATCTGGGTCCCACCCCCTATTTGTCACAGCCCACCACTCCATGTCACAGCCTCGCTCACTGCAGGTCTTCACTGGGCTAAAAGGTGGCAACCCTAACTGTAATGCAGGTGTCTAGCATTAAATGTACATTAAAGAAATATGAAAAAAAAAATATCTGATGATCCCATTCATGTACTGAATTAACCTTCAATGAGATCCCAATCAGTTGATAGTTAATGACATCCCCAATAATGGAGCATATGTGTATGGATACAGAGTTATTCATCAGAAGTAGAATGCCTTACCACTGTACTTTACAACTCCATTAAATTAAAGGCCCTTCTGCATATTGTTTTATGTAAGATAACACTCTGCACAGAATCACAAGCCGCTGCCATAATTACATATTGCTATGGTTAAAGGTCAAGAAACAGATAGAATTGACATTTCAGGAACTGCTATAATTTAGAGGCTGTGACTGATTTATTTTTGTTTTAGAAACATGCGTATGTTCTGTTTTCTCATATAGCAAAATATTTGTATAAAAATTATAAATAGTATATGTAGTAATATAAAAGTCAACCACATAAATGCAATTGAAAATGAACCAAAAATGTGTTCTTTTACTCTTTTGTATAAAACAGACAATCTAATGTCAAGGAAGTTACACTGCTATCACATGATAACATGGTCAGTGAAAAATACGGTGCTGCTAAAGGTTCTATTAAGAATGAATTGATAAAATTAGAACACATTTTCTATGTTACACACTACAACTTAAAGCAAGCGTTTATTTTAAGCAGTTACAACTACATTTTAAAGCATATTTTAAATTCACAGGGTAAGGGCACCCTCTGCTGGTGATATCATTAGGGGAAAAAATACGGTTACAAAAGAGTAAGGGGCTGATTTATGAAAAATCGAACTAGGGAATCCTTGAGGATTGAATTTTATCACAATTATTAACATTTTTCTGACAGACAGGGATGTTTTTTAATGAACTGACACATTTATAAAAGCAGAACAATGTGTCAATTCATAATAATGTGTTGGACTATTCTGTTCTGAGGGGTGACATTTCAGCAGCATCACTTCTAATTAAAAACCAGGAAATTTACAAGGAATGCATTAAATGCATTAAACTGTTCTAGCAAGTAAAAGGTTTTGTTAAATTAGAAGTTATCAGAACTTTTTTCACACTTTGCACCTTCTACCACAGGTACTCCTAAAATGAAGTGCAAACAGCAATGGCGTATATTTATCAGAGTGAAGTTAGAGATCGCCATAGTCTGCTTGTGTGAAATACGGCCTCTCTCCATTCATTTCTATGGGATTTTTTTTTGGAAAGATTATCTTTATTGATTTTATGAACATAACATAAAGTAAGAGAGAAGGTAAGAGAAGAAGGAAAGGAAAATAGAGGGTGGGAATTCCCTTTATACAATAGATTGTATCTTACTGCACAAACCTGGTTAGCAGCTTTCATAGTCTCTAGATCATATGGCTGCAGTGCCTGTTTGTGGTTCAGTAAGCCACCATATTTTCTTGAACTTGTCTGGGAATCCACGCGTTATATATGTCAATTTATGGCTCGGAAGAATGTCATTGATAATTTTTATTCAAAATGCTAGGGCTTTCCATGTGAGCAAAATAGCTTTCTTTGCATAGTGTAGGAGCTGCTGTAAACACAACCTGTCACAGGATGAAAGGGTAAGTCCCTCTAGATGTTCCAGTAGGCAAAATGCTGGTGTCCAAATAGCTGGGAGTCCCAAAAAGGTATTGATAAATGCAAGAATTGCAATCCAGTATTGCTGAATTTTAGGGCACTTCCAAAATACATGTATATAAGTACCACTATCAGCATTACATTTGAAACACAAATATGGGTACCCTTGGTATTTTTGTGCCAGCCTATGTGGAGTCCCTTACAGATATGTTAGTCTCTGTATTTGTTCAAGAATGTCTTCCCAAGATCCTTCATCAAAGGATGGAGAGTCACTATGGGATATTTAAGGGACTATTTATCAAATGGTGAACTTTCACTTAAAGTTAGGCCCATAAATCTTTGGACAAAGACAACTTTTTTTCAAATTTTGGTTCTGTACATTACCACAATGAATTTTAAATGAAACAACTCAAATGCAGCTGAACTACAGACTTTCAGCTTTACTTCAGTGGGTTAAACAAAAAGATTGCATAAAAATGTGAAGAACTAAAGCCTTTTTTAACACAATCACTTCATTTCAGTGGCTCGAAAGCAACTGGACCATTGACTTAAAGGCTATTTCATGGGCAGGTGTGGGCAATCTTTCATTATCAATGAAGCAGATGAAAGCCCTGGAGTTGATTTGAGGGGGGGGGGGATGCTTGTTTGTGGAAGATTTTGCAGTAAACAGACAACATGCGGTCAAAGGAGCTCTCCATGCAGGTAAAACAAGCCACCCTTAAGCTGCAAAAACAGAAAAAACCCATCCGAGAATTTGCTACAATATTAAGAGTGGCAAAATCTACAGTTTGGTACATCTTGACAAAGAAAAAAAAGCACTGGTAAACTCAACAATGCAAAAAGACCTGGATGTCCATGGAAGACAATAGTGGTGGATGATCAAAGAATCATTTCCATGGTGAAGAGAAACCCCTTCACAACAGCCAAACAAGTGAACAACACTCTCCAGGAGGTAGGTGTATCGATATCTAAGTCTACCATAAAGAGAAGATTGCATGAAAGTAAACACAGAAGGTGCACTACAAGGTGCAAGCCACTCATAAGCATCAAGAATAGAAAGGCTAGATTGGACTTTGCTGGCTTTTTTAGATTTTTGGGGGTTTTTTTTAGCACTGTTCTGGAAAAACATTCTTTGGACAGATGAAACCAAGATCAACCTCTCCCAGAATGATGGCAAGAAAAAAGTATGTAGAAGGCGTGGAACAGCTCATGATCCAAAGCATACCACATCATCTGTAAAACATGGCAGAGGCAGTGTGATGGCTTGGGCATGCATGGCTGCCAATGGCACTGAGACACTAGTGTTTATCGATGACGTGACACAGGACAGAAGCAGCCAAATTAATTCTGAGGTGTTCAGAGACATACTGTCTGCTCAAATCCAGTTAAATGCAGTCAAATTGATTGGGAGGTGTTTCATAATACAAACGGACAATGCCCCAAAACATATAGCCAAAGCAACCCAGGAGTTTATTAAAGCAAAGAAGTGGAATATTCTTGAATGGTTAAGTCAGTCACCTGATCTGAACCCAATTGAGCATGCATTTCACTTAGGACAGAAAGGCCCACAAACAAACAGCAGCTGAAAGGCGCTGCAGTAAAGGCCTGGCAGAGCTTTAAAAAGGAGGAAACCCAGAATCTGGTGATCTCCATAAGTTCAAGACTGTCATTGCCAGAAAAGGGTTTTCAACCAAGTATTAGAAATTAACATTTTATTTTAAGTTTTTTAATTTGCCTAATTATTTTTGAGCCCCTGAATTTAAGTGATTGTGTTAAAAAAAGGCTTTAGTTCCTCACATTTGTATGCAATCTTTTTGTTCAACCCACTGAATTAAAGCTGAAAGTCTGCAGGTCAACCACATCAGAGTTGTTTCATATAAATTTCATTATGGTTATGTACAGAACCAAAAAAAAATTTGTCTCTGCTCAAAGATTTATGGGCCTTACTGTATACCCTTTGATATATACGCCTTTAGAAATCCCACAGAAATGAATGGAGAGAGGTTGTATTTCACTCTAGTGGACTGTGGTGATCTTTAACTTCACTCTTTGATAAATATACCCCAATGTCTCACTGTATGCAGCATTGGTTATATTCAACAGCATTGCATCAAGGGGGAGGTAAATGTTAACATAACAAAGTAACTTTGGTTAAGAAAAGACACCTGTCCATCAACCTTTTATGTCTATATAAAACCTGACTTACTGCTTACTGCCAGAGAAATTTGCCTCAGGAGGAGGGGGATCCCTTCCTGACTCCAAGATGGCAACCAGACCTGTCCCTGGATCAACGCAGTACTGAGAACTTTATTCAATAAATGTATTTTCTCACTTGCTAAAAAGCCAACTAATCCCTTATTGAAGCTATTTATCAGCCAGTACATCTGATTCAGGGAAAAATGTGTATCACACAGGTGCCCCCCTTTAGGGCAATCGCTGGTGATTAATTTCCATGGGAGTAAGTGTTGTGTCCATGGCCTTTTAGTGCACTAGTAATTTCACTGTGGAGTAGTAAATCACCCCTTATATATGCGTGTAAACAGTTGTTTTTTACAATTTGCTAAATTGTAACCAAAAAGGAATAACTGTCAACTTACAGTACAATTTGTTGATTGTTCAGGCCCAGACACACCACTATTCACAAGGTGTAGCATATTAAATACATACGATCCTGTGGCATCCTACACATTAGTCTGGTTAATCAGGAAGATACTAGTTCAGCCCTATTGCCCCAAATCAGATAGAAGTTGGTAGTCTACATAAAACAATATCTAATAAAAGGGTGGAGGAGTGTGTTTGTATGTAAAGCCTGAATTAAAGCCACGCGCTAAAGAAATAACAATAGCTGGCACTGGTGAGGGTGTAGAATCACTCTGGGTAGAGGTTTTGACTGGGCAAAAGGTAACAAAAAGAATTATCATTGGTGTATGCTATAAACCACCTCGTATAAGTGTCGAGTATGAAGCCCAGCTACTCTTGCAGATACAAGCGGCTTCACAGCTGGGTCAGGTTGTTGCTATGGGTGACTTCAATTATCCAGACATTGACTGGGGTAATGGGGTTGCTAAGACAGAAAAAGCTAGTAGGTTTGTAAATATGCTGAATGACAACTTCCAACCTACTAGGAATAACTCTCTTTTGGACCTTGTAATAACTAACAATACTGAACTCATCGCTAACATTTGTGTGGGTGAGCATTTAGGGAATAGTGATCATAACATGGTCTCCTTGAGATTCTGTTGCAGAAGCAATTCTATAAGGGAGTAACTAAAACACTAAATTTCAGACGTGCAAACTTTGACAGTATAAGGGCATCTCTGCAAAATATTAAGTGGGAAATGTTTTTCACAGGGTTAAACACAGAACAAAAATGGGAAGTCTTTAAAATGCTGCTTAATAAATATACTTGTCAGTATATTCCACTTGTAAGCAAGGAACGTCGTTGCAAAGCAAAACCTTTTTGGTTCAATAGAAGCGTTGGTGTTAAGGTGGATAAGAAAAGACGTGCTTTTAAGGCTTTCAAGTTAGCTGGTACAGCCGAAACATTTATAATGTACAAGGAGGCCAATAAATCATGCAAAGAAGCTATAAGGCAAGCTAAAATTGATATAGAAAAGGATATTGCAGCAAGCAGTAAAAAAAACCAAAATTATTTTTTAAATATGTTAATAGTAAAAAAATGAAGCAGGAAGGGGTGGGACCCTTACTATCAGAGGGGGATCAGCTGGTTGATGAAAACAAAATAAAAGCGCAGATTCTGAACTCATATTTATTATTTCTGTCTTCAAAAATGAGTAACCAGTAAGTGAAGGTTTCCTTCTTAACAGTACCAATTCTAGTAATACAACTAATGATGCATGGTTCACACATGATGAAATTCAAAAGAGACTAGAACATGTTAAGATTAACAAAGGTCCGGGGCCAGATGGTATTCATCCCAGGGTAATTAGCGAGCTTAGCTCTGTGATTGCCAAATCTCTTTACTTAATTTTTCAGGATTCATTGAGATCTGGCATAGTGCCGAGAGACTGGCGAATTGCTAATGTGGTGCCTCTATTCAAAAAAGGATCCAGTTCTCAGCCTCAAAACTATAGGCCAGTTAGTCTGACGTCAGTGATAGGAAAGCTTTTTCGAAGGGTTAATAAAGGATAAGATACTGGACTTCATAGCAAATCATAATACTATGAGTTTGTGCCAGCATGGTTTTAATGCGTAATAGATCTTGCCAGACTAACTTAATTTATTTTTATGAGAAGGTAAGTAGAGACCTCGATTCTGGGATGGCAGTGGATGTGATTTACTTAGACTTTGCTAAAGCATTTGATACAGTGCCACACAAAAGGTTACTGGTTAAATTAAGGAATGTTGGCCTGGAACATAGTATTTGTACATGGATAGAGAACTGGCTAAAAGAAAGACTACAAAGAGTGGTGGTAAATGGAACATTTTCTAATTGGACCGGTGTTGTTAGTGGAGTACCGCAGGGCTCTGTACTAGGTCCCTTGCTTTTCAACTTGTTTATTAATGACCTGGAGGTGGACATTGAAAGTACTATTTCTATTTTTGCAGATGATACTAAATTGTGCAGAACTATAGGTTCCATGCAGGATGCTGCCACTTTGCAGAGTGATTTGTCTAAATTGGAAAACTGGGCAGCAAACTGGAAAATGAGGTTCAATGTTGATAAATGCAAGGTTATGCACTTTGGAAAAAATAATATAAATGCAAGTTATACACTAAATGGCAGTGTGTTGGGAGTTTCCCTAAATGAGAAGGATCTAGGGGTCTTTATAGATAACACGTTGTCTAATTCTGGGCAGTGTCATCCTGTGGCTATTAAAGCAAATAAAGTTCTGTCTTGCACAAAAAAGGGCATTAACTCAAGAGATGAAAACATAATTATGCCTCTTTATAGGTCCCTGGTAAGGCCTCATCTGGAGTATGCAGTGCAGTTTTGGACTCCAGTCCTTAAGAGGGATATAAATGAACTGGAGAGAGTGCAGAGACGTGCAACTAAATTGGTTAGAGGGATGGAAGACTTAAATTATGTGGGTAGACTGTCAAGGTTGGGGTTGTTTTCTCTGGAAAAAAGGCGCTTGCGAGGGGACAAGATTACACTTTACAAGTACATTAGAGGACATTATAGACAAATAGCAGGGGACCTTTTTACCCATAAAGTGGATCACCATACCAGAGGCCACCTCTTTAGACTAGAAGAAAAGAACTTTCAATTGAAGCAACGTAGGGGGTTTTTCACAGTCAGGACAGTGAGGTTGTGGAATGCACTGCCGGGTGATGTTGTGATGGCTGATTCAGTTAATGCCTTTAAGAATGGCTTGGATGATTTTTTGGACAGACATAATATCAAAGGCTATTGTGATACTAAGCTCTATAGTTAGTATAGGTATGGGTATATAGAATTTAATTAAAAGTAGGGAGGGGTATGTGTATGGATGCTGGTTTTTCATTTGGAGGGGGTGAACTTGATGGACTTTGTCTTTTTTCAACCCAATTTAACTATGTAACTAACTATGTAATATAAGGAGGGATCGTTTCACTGGGAGACTTTGTTCTCTGCCTAAAGTGATATGAACTGCATGTTCTAAATGTTTTTATTGCATGTTAGGGTTTTCTTCTTTTTGAATAAGATCCTGATTGTTTCATAACTCACCATGGTCTCCATCTGTTTCCAATGAATTTCCAGTTCAGTCATTGCTTCCTTCCAAAAGGTAGTGCATTTGTTGTAACGCTTTCCTTGAAACCAGAACTGTCGGAGCCATTCAAACTCCACCTATCAGAAAAAAAGTAATTATTATTATACTGTATATGTTCAAAAAAAAAAACAGAGACATAATTCTTACAACTCTTTTGATGAAATGTATGTTCACTCTTTGATAAATATGCCTCTGTGTACGCAAAGAATCTTACAACTGCAGTGCTTACAATAGAACTACAGCCAGCCAAAACTTTGGAGGAAAGTGTCTTGAGTGTGGACTTTGTGGATTGCAACAATTCAGGATTTGACATTGTACATTTAAGACATCTACATGACTGCATAAACATTGTACAGCAATTTAAAAAACATAATATCCTTGCTCAAATTATTTTCTTTTGAACTTGTGATCTGCCAGTATGAGGCTACTCCCTTTACACACCAAGCTAGACAAAGAGCATTTGGAAGAGATAATAATTCTCCCCAACTTCACAGCACTCCCGAGTGAACCAAATTTCTCCTAGGGCATTGGTATATTACAGCAAGGGAGCCGTTTAGTGCATGGATGGTTGATTTCCCTAGCATTAACTGTATTCCTGACATCATTCCCATATATTTAATATCCTTTGGTACTGAGGCAGATATAGTGTTAAAGCATTGTTTTAATGTGTAAAATGATTTTTAACAGATTTAAGGTATAGAGATCATAATTATGAAAAATCTCTTATCTAAACCCCAGGTCTCGCACATTCTGTAATCTACATCATATACCTGTACGCAATTTGTTGTACATGCCAGCCTCAAAATTTGTGTGCACATGGATGTTGGGAACATTAAGGGGCAGCAATGAAGGGTCTCTGAGAGAAGCTACAAGGGCTGCATTTGGATGGACCTTTCACCATCTTGGCAATTTGCTGTATTGTGTGTCATTAAAGGGGACCCGTCACCCAAAAAAAATTATTCCAAATCCTATTTTATCAGATTAGTCAAGGAAAATGAACTTTAATCACACTATATAAATTATTTGAATCTTGTTTCCTTCAGTCTGGGATTTCAAAATTATAACAAGCAGGCAGCAGCCATTTTGTGGAGACTGTTATTAAGACGAGCCTTGCATCATCTCAGAATTTTGTTTGTGCACCAGAATGGGGGACCTGATGTCCATCCCCATGCCCTGGCTACACAATTAAATGGTAAAGAGAACGGGGGAATGTGGGGAGAGCAGTGACATCTAAGAAGTGCTGAATTGAAAGTGAAAGTAATTGTCTGCCCCGCCTCTATGCCACGGGCATAGAGGAGGGGCAGACAATATTTGATTGACAGCTGAGATTTTTAAATGAGCTTACAACAGCTATGAATGCTTAAATAAAAAATAGAAATTGGATTTCATGTTTAATTTGAAAAGGACTTTTATTATACAGATTTTTGTGTCTGGGTGACAGGTCCACTTTAAGTTGTGAATTACCCATCACTCATGCCCCATAGAATGACAAAAGATACTAGTACAATCCACTTATTAATTCATTGAATCATTACATTATTCATTGTATTATTAAAATTTTACAGACTCTGTGAAGGTCTTGAATTCCTATATATTTTTATTAAGTCATTTATACTTTTTATTTGGAAGAACTAATATATTAGACATATAAGGCACATATAAGTATTTGGGGCAAGTAGGAATTATTTCACGTCCATGATTTTTTTTAGCATAGTTTACAAATAAGTCATTGGAGCAATCAAGTGACAAGACCGTTTAACAACCCCACCCCTTATTAACCTGGTATTCCAGTAGCCTGCAAGGTGGGGAATTAATTTACTGATATACAAACTCTTGAATACGTTTTCTTTGAAAGATACTACAATCAAGAATGTTCTTTCTGAACTGTATAACAGTTGAATACCTATAGTATAATATAGTTTAAAATTATCATTCTGTACAGAATATGTATACATTGATTGAGATGTCCCTGCCACTATGCACGTTTTCCCTACCATTAACAGTTGTCTGCACCCTAAAAACATTAGCCCACTCTTAATACTGTGGGTGGGGAGAACAAAGTTTTTTTGCCCCACTGATTTGAATAAGATCCTCTTGTGTGCACTTGACCTAAAATGAGTTTTGCACTTAAAGGAGAAGGAAAGCTACCAAAGCGGATTATTGACAATAGTTTAGCCACAATAGTGCAAGCTATAACACTATATATATATTCTGTAGAATGCTTTACCATACCTGAGTAAACAGCTCTAGAAGCACTCTTTAATTGTTTAGGATAGCAGCTGCCATTTTAGTTTGGTGTGACATAATTTCGTGCCTGAATTTCTCACTACTCACTCATAGCTCTAGGCTCAGATTACAGCAGGGGGGAGGAGAGGGGGGGGAGAGTTGGAGAGGAGCAAACTGAGCATGCTCAAGACCTAGCCCTGGAGGTATAAGCTGAAAACAAGAAGTCGGATACAGAAGCCCATGTATACAAAATAGAAGGAAAGAAATGCTGTGTTCTTTTTTTTTCGACAGATGACTCAAAGCAGCATTACTTTGAGAGTTTACTGGTGTATTTATATAGAACTTTCTGATAAAGCTTATTTAATTTTAGCCTTTCCTTCTCCTTTAATTTGCATTCAATGATGGCTATTTCTTGACCATTTTGAGATCTCTTTTAAAGACACATCCCGGCAGTAAATTTAGTTTACCTAAAAAACTGTAAATTATATTGTTTGGGTTTTTTCACTAGAACCCAAAAATCCAAATCTGCCTGAAATTGTTTAATCCCACTTCTGTAATAAGATATAGTCCTCTAAATAAATAAAACACAGTAAAAGATCATATATCTGAAATCATATATCTGAAATATATAACCAATTTGGTAAGCCCCATGAACACCCAGTGCCCACATATCAAATATGTACAGCTTTATGAAGACTTCAAACTTGTACGACTCAAAATCCCCCAGCAGCAGAGTAATACATTTTCAAAGCATTGCTCCTGAACTAATCATTACAAGGCAGAAACGCCACTACCAGGGAATTTACTACAGCAAATCATATCTTTTTTTAACACATGAATTCCCAAAAATGGGAATATATGTATTTCTATTCCAAACTGCAAAGCTTTGCTAAAGTTGTGTTTTGTTTTTTTTACATTTCTGAAAAACAGCCCACAGCCTAGAATTTACAGCATCATATCTTGCACGTCATAATGTACTATGAAATGTGCTCCACTACCAATTTACCAATAACATAAAACAATGCAGGCAAATCTGTTATGTGTCACCCTTGCCATTCTGGATTTGGACAAGTTGGCAATCTGGGTGGCTAAGTGGTAGATGAGATATGTTGTTCAATGAAAGTAACATTATGCACCTGGAATTTAAAAATATTAGGGATGCACCGAATCCAGGATTCGGTTCGGGATTCGGACTTTTTCAGCAGGATTCGGATTCGGCCGAATCCTTCTGCCTGGCTGAACCGAATCTGAATTTGCATATGCAAATTAGGGGCGGTGAGGGAAATCACGTGACTTTTTGTCACAACACAAGTAAAACATTTTTTCCCTTTCCCACCCCTAATTTGCATATGCAAATTCAGATTCGGTTCGGTATTCGGCCGAATCTTTCACAAAGCATTCGGGGGTTCGAACGAATCCAAAATAGTGGATTCGGTGCATCCCTAAAAATTATGCAACCCATAACGAAACTACATTTCACAAATCTTAGATGTAGAAAGACCTAAGGGTACTAATAAATGCAGTACAGATTCACAGGAGAAGGTAATTCTTCCCCTCTGTAAACCCTATGTACAATATGCAGTGCCATTTTGGTCTCCAGTGTTCAAATGGGATATTACTGAAACAAAAAATGTCAACCCATCACACGGCCTGCATTTTGTCTTAAAAACATTTAACCCCAGAAAACCACTTGTTTCGACAAAGTGCATAAGCTGACAAATCCAAAATGTAACAAAAAAAGCTTATTTAAGTTAGTGCTTGTTATATCATTTTTATGTCCTCAAAACTAGCAGTTTACTCATATCCCTTACTTACAAAAACATATTAATATAAACCATGTAGGCCTTTTGATCAGTTTGATACCCAATATGCTTAGGATTACAAAAGTGATGTAGCCCATAGAGGCCCCAAAATAAAACCATTGTACACAAGTGAACGTTGTATGGCACAAATCAAAAAATCAACAGCAATGCGGAACTCGATTAGAAATCTGCAATAAATCACCAAAATAAAAATTGCACAGTGGGATTACTGTTCTTGCTAGTCATGCTGTCAATAAATAGTTAAAAAAAAAGCGCTTGCACCCCCTCCAAAACAAAAAAATGAAGTGTAAATTTAAGTGTGTAGTGAGAGATTGTAGGATGGGGGGAATGACAGGGGAAATAAGGGTATCCTCAACTTGAAAGTGCTACAGTTGGTAGAATCTATGGTCTGTTGCGCTAAGCTTCTAATATTCACAGATCATTGAATCTACAATCTTTAAAACTAAAAGTGTTAAAGCAGCATTCCGTTTTAAGAATGTATTGCAGTGGCCTATGTAGAATAAAAAAGTAATATCTCTCTTACCTCATTGTGAATCTCTTCTGTTTGTCCTAAGACATTGGGCTCTAGGTTCTTCAAATCTGCTGCTCCTGTGTCAGGATTCATGTGAAGATTCTGCAGAGCAGAGTTGCATTGTGACTTGATATATTGTAAAGTACCCGTAGAGCTCTGTAAAAAAAAAAAGATTTACGTTCAGGGAGTTTACCCAGTAGTGTGGATCACTATAAATAAGTATACTTAAAAATGTTTAAACATTACATAGACCCAACTGGATTGTTTTGACACCAATATGGATGGATGCATCTTAGTTAGGATCTAGCACAATGTACTGTTGTATTAATACAGAGGAAAACTGGAGATCATTATTAAAAAAGCAAATAGTCTTCCTGTAATTTAGAGCTTTTAGATTATTAGGATTTCAGGTAATATATTCCATACCTATATTCCAGTCAAATGATCCCATACTGTATCTGCACATTGAGTTTTTACAGCAGCTCTATGGCAGAAGCACACTGCAAACATGCTGATTATTCATAATGAAGGCTTTAGTCACCCTTTAGCTGTCCGCAGAAATGCATCAACTATATAAATGTAATGGTTAGGAATTACAGATAAAAAATATATATGTACATATACCTCTGCTACTCTGTGTGTGGAACTGAACCGAGGCTGGCACCCAGCAATCACACAATGTTGGTGGGTTTTGTTGAGGTCATCTGTGGAGAAAGGGGTAAAAACTGTCAGAGCAGTAATGCTTTTATAAACATTAGGGGGTTATTAATTAAAGTCTGAATACCAAAAATTCAATAATTCTAGTTTTTTTTGTATAAAATCTGCATTTTTAGTGAAAAAAAAAACTTACATTTTTAGAGATTTATTGTACCCTGAGGATGGTAAAAGTCAGAATCTGAAAATCCAACATGTCAGACCTATTGCGGTTGTATACAAGTCAATGGGAGAGGTCCCTATCCTATATGGAAGTTTCAGTGGTCTGCACTGGAATTAGCCAGAAAATCCAACTATTTCTGACGTTTCGGGCAAAAATCCCAGAAATTAGGGCTTTTCGAGGAAAATGGCAGAAAAAAATGAGTGAATCGGGAAAAAACTAAGAAAAAATTGTACAGTTCTGACTTTCACTTAATTTTTTTTGTTTCGTCCCCGATCCGATTAAATTGTGCTTTTTTAATAATAAATAAGGTCCAATCGTGGATTCTAGTTTAGTCTGACTTTTTTATTAAAACAATCAGAAAAAAATAAGATTTTGATAAATAAAGCCATTAATCTCTTTAAGAAATATACTGTTTACATGACAAAGTAATTAGCAGTATGGTTTGATACAGGACTTTTGTTGAGTCTACTTTTGTGTCATCTGATCATCAATTACTTGGAGAAGGGCATATAAAGCATTTTTGTTTTGTTGATGAAAGGAAAAACAATGCACAGCATCTGATTCGATCCACAATGGTATATGATATGGACAAAATGGCATTTTGGGTGGCTAAGTATTAGGTTATACCAGGGGTGTCCAAAAGGTAGTTTGGGATCTACCAGTAGACCTTTAGTTGGTGATCAGTACATCTCAAGACACTGTCAACAAACAGCTTGTCTAAATCACACTACTGTTTCATGCTTTTCATTCAGATATTTATGTTAAGGTTACATAAGAAATAGTTTTTATATGTAGCAATAAACATTTTCTCATTATTTAAGTCATATTTTTCATGGAACAGAATGCTAACAATGTTTTTATAGATGTAGATCATAATGGGACAACATCTCTAAAGGTAGACCTCGCATAAGTAAAGTATGGGCACTCCTGGGTTATACATTTGGAATTTATAAATATGCAGGTTATCTATAACCAGAATGAAAAGTTGATGCAGTTGCAGTAGTTGTGGACGGTAAACTTAGCTACAGCAAACAATAAGTGAAGGCCATCAAGGTTTTTTCCCTGTTTTTAAAGTGGCACTGATTCATGGGAGGAGAAGGTCATGCTAGCCCTTTACAATGCATGATTCATTCATAATATAGAATGAAATCTTGGCCTCCAGTACTCAAAAGAGACATTTCTGAAAGAGACAGATCAGAGACAGGCAGGAAGCTGTTTTTTGGGTGGAAATCCCTTTTAAAAGAGGAAGTAGGGGATGGAATTGTTGGATGACTGGTCCACATCAACCAGTTTTCCATTTACTATTTTAAGTGAAAGATGATGACAGCTCTGATCTCTAACCAATCATGAATGGAGAAGTCTGACTAAAGCAACCCATGGAAAGCTGTTCTAGTACAGGAGCAGGGGAAAGTATTAGAAAGGCATATTGTAGTTATAAGAGATTCTATTATTATTAAGGTAAACAGGGTAATCTTTAGGCAGGACCATACATGCTGAACTTGCTGTTGTTTGCCTAGTGCTAAGGTTCAGCACATGTTGGCAAATAATCGGAAAAGAGAGAGAGACTAGAAATTGTATCTGCAAACTTCGAACCATATTAAAAGTATGTTTACAAATGCAAAAACCTTGACTGGAAAACTTGTAAAGCTTGAGATAATAGCACATTATGAGAAACATGATGTCACTGACATTGCTGAAACATGGTGGATGAAGTCTCACAACAGGGCCATAAAAGCAAACTGGGAGGGCTGAATCTCAAGTGCCATATCATATAAGGCGTTTTCTCTGCCAGCGTATTTACTGTGGAATAAAAACGCCAATAGGCATCCTTTCAAAATATGCATTTTCACAATTACATACCTCCCAACATTTTGGAAATAGAAAGAGGGACAAAAAGATTTACTGGGCGGAAATTGTGGCCATGCTGATTTTTGTGGCCAGACCCCCTAATTACCATGTCCATTTTACAAAATTTGGCAGGTTATGAAAGTTTAAACACATTTCTGTGGTTTTATGTGTTATTACAGTTTTGCTAATGAAGGTGATTTGCCCTTTAAGCTGCAGTTTCCCCAACAGACCTGCTTATCTTAAATTGTTATAATTGCTTCTTTGCTTATCTTAAATTTTTACAAAATTATCTAATTATGTATTCTGGGCTCTCTGCCAAAAGGCAATTAAGTGAGAAACTTTGTATCTTTTTCTGGCTGTTTAGTGCAGGAGATCAAAGAGAAAGTCAGGACATTTCAGTGATAAATTCGGGACTCCAGGCTGAGCTGTCAAAATCGGGACTGTCCAGCAAAAAACAAGACTGTTGGGAGGTATGCAATTAAATCCACTCTCTCTGTGCACTAACAGGCCTATGCTGTGCCCGTCAGTAAGACAGAATCGTGTTCTCTTCGTGGCCCTAATTTAGAATTGTTCACAACTTACAAGGAGATTGGAAAATTCATTGTAGTTTACTAAAGACCATCTCATGTGCAGCTCTTGTTACAAAAAGAAAAGGCTAGGAGACGGGGGCAAGTATTAAAAACAGATTTTAATTACCCAAATATTGACTGAATCATTCATAAAAACAGCACATATGATACTACTAAAAAGCATAAATGAGAAGTATTTGCGTTATTAAATTAGGCATTACAAGAGAACCTTAAAGGAAAGATCACATGTAGACTAGAATAGTCAGACACCCATTACATATTTAAATACGTTTCATTATTGTTTGCAAAACATTAGAATTTTACTACACCTTGCTTATTTCATGGTTAAGTGTTGCATAGATCATCATTACAATTCATTTTGGTTATAACTATTTATGGACAACCTTTCAACTCCAAATAATTATCTTGAAAATATTGTATATGAGCTGCATTCAGGTCAGTTTTTTTTTTTTTTAAGGAATCCAGTATAAAGGCCAAGTGGGGTAAAAATGTGAAACCATGCACCAATTTATCTTGATTTATACTTGATTTGTTGGAGAGAACCAATCTATCTTGCTGCATATACAAGGCTTTGAGAGAATAGCTACGGGGCATTATTTATTCCTGCAAAGCGACTTTTGACACAGGGACAAAATAAGAGATGCCGTCTTAAAATGAATGGCCTGGGGGACATATGTTTGTGAGTTTGTTTAAATGCTGGGTGCCAGATGAATCTTGTTACCATAGCAACACTTCTGTCAATCAAACTGCTAAACACATCTATGGCTGATCAGAAATTTTCAATAGACAGGTATAAAAAGAGTTATTAATGTACTTAAATGCAGGAAAAAAAGTGTTTTACAAATAAAATGCAGGATTCTAGCCTACAATGTCTCTGTTTCAAATTAATTTATAATGCATTAATATTTGGCAATTTTATGCCCTCAACAATGGCATTATAATATTAATTAGTATGGCTTTATAAAATATAGATACTATTTAACAAATATTTTCCCAAATAATTTCCAAATAATTTTTTTATGAACGACAGCCAAATAAATGAGTCACATGAATGGGCAGTAAATATCAATGGCTATATTTTGTTTCGGAGGGACAGAGGCAACAGAAAAGGAGGAGGGGTATGTTAGGCAGGATTTAAAAGCTTATATAAAGGAGGAGGTTATGTTAAAAAATGAGGGGGCAGAAGTCTTATGGGTGGAGTTCTTCACCAATTGTAAAGATTCCAGCAATTTATTTGTAGGCGTATGCTATAGACCCCCTAATATAAGTGAGGAGGAGGAGGAGGCAAAGCTCCTCATGCAAATAGAAAAGGCTGCTAGTTTGGGTAAAGTAATGAAAATGGGAGATTTTAATTACCCAGATATTGACTGGAGCAACAGTACTGCCAGATCAGTTAATGGGAACACATTTATAAACTTGTTGCATGACAATTTTATGGCACAGGTTGTTGAGGAGCCTACCAGAAAAAATGCTATTCTGGATTTAGTGATCTCAAATGACCCAGAACTTATAGAAAATGTGCAAGTCATTGAACCCCTGGGTAATAGTGACCATAATGTTATATCATTATAGTCTGGTGCAAAAAACAAAAATATACTGGGGCAACAAAAATCATTTAATTTGGAAAAGCTAATTTTAGTGCCTTGAGGGCTGCCCTACAGAGTATTGATTTTGGCATTAAGCTCTCAGCTAAAAACACAGAACAGAAATTGTTGACATTTAAAATGATAAAGCATTACTGTTCTCAATTTATTCCCTTAAGAAGTAAATGTAGAAGCTCTAAGAATCATCCTATGTGGCTTAATACAGAAGTAAGGAAGTTAATAGGGAAGAAGAGAAAGGCATTTAAAAACTACAAATATGTTGGGACAGAAGCTGCATTTAATGAATATAAACACTTTAATAAATGTTGTAAATCAGCAATCCGGAAGGCAAAGAAAGGAAATGAAGAGTTAATTGCGATGGAGGTGAAAACTAACCCTAAAAAGTTTTTTAAATATATTAATAGTAAAAAGATGCAGGTTGAGAGTGTTGCTCCATTAAATAATTGTACCAGTATGGTTGTAACAGATACAGAAAAGGCAAATGTGTTAAATCAGTTCTTTTCTTCAGTGTATACAATAGAGGAGTCTGAGTTCCCAGGCTCACTTTATAGCTGCACTAATGGCTCAGCTCAATCTAGTCAGTGGCTGACTCAGGATATGATTCATAAAGCTTAATAAAAACTAATGTAAACAAGGCTCCAGGGCCTGATGGCATACACTCCCGGGTTCTAAGAGAGCTTAGTTCAGTTTTAGACCAGTCCCTATTTATTATTTTCTCAGATTCACTTTCATCTGGTATGGTGCCTATGGATTGGAGAAAAGCTGATGTTATTCCAATATTTAAAAAGGGATTACGATCTCAGCCTGGCAATTATAGGCCCGTAAGATTGACATCTATGGTGGGCAAATTATTTGAAGGCTTGTTAAAGGATCACATTTAAAATTTTGTCCTAGTGAATGGCATTATGAGCAGCAATCAGCATGGCTTTATGAAGGATAGGTCATGTCAGACAAATTTGATTGCTTTTTATGATGCGGTAAGTAAGATGCTGGACAGTGGGGGGGGCAGTAGATGTGATCTATTTGGATTTTGCCAAAGCGTTTGATACTGTGCACCACAAACGACTGCTTTCTAAACTAAGGTCTGTTGGGCTTAATGAAGTCGTTTGCACATGGATAGGAAACTGGCTACAGGATTGGGTACAGAGGGTGGTTGTTAATGGTACATTCTCTACTTGGAGTAAGTGGGGTCCCCCAGGGCTCGGTATTAGGTCCACTTTTATTTAACTTGTGACATTAATGACTTAGGGGAGGGTGTTGTAAATAATGTATAATGACACAAAACTATGCAGCCCAATTAATTCCATCCAGGATGTGGCATCCTTGCAACACGATCTTGACAAACTGGCAATCTGAGCAGCTAAGTGGCAAATGTTTGAGATTCAATGTTGATAAATGTAAAGTCATGCACCTGGGATGTAAAAATATCCAAGCCACTTATACCCTTAATGGGACTGCACTAGGCAAATCCATTATGGAAAAGGACCTTGGAGTCCTTGTAGATGATAAACTTGGCTGTAGCAAGCAATGCCAGTCAGCAGCATCAAGGGCAAATAAGGGCTTGAGCTGTATTAAAAGGGGCATAGAGTGACGGGAGGAGGGGGTCATTCTTCCACTGTATAGAGCACTTGTAAGGCCCCATCTAGAATATGCCGTTCAGTTTTGGTCTCCATTACTCAGGACATTATTGTATTAGAGAGGGTACAGAGAAGGGCAACTAAGCTGGTGAAAAGTATGGAAAATCTTAGCTATGAGGAAAGACTGGTCAAATTGGGGATGTTCACGCTGGAGAAGAGGTGCTTAAGGGGTGATGTGATAACTATGTATAAATATATAAGGGGATCATATAATAATCTCTCTAATGCTTTATTTACCAGTAGGTCTTTCCAGCCGACACAAGGTCACCCATTCCGATTAGAAGAAAAGAGGTTCCGCCTAAATATTCGGAAGGGGTTTTTTACAGTGAGAGCTGTGAAGATGTGGAATTCTCTCCCTGAATCAGTTGTACAGGCTGATACATTAGATAGCTTTAAGAAGGGGTTGGATGGCTTTTTAGCATGTGAGGGAATACAGGGTTATGGAAGATAGCTCATAGTACAAGTTGATGCAGGGACTAGTCTGATTGCCATTTTGGAGTCAGGAAGGAATTTTTTCCCCCTCGGAGGCAAATTGGTGAGGCTTCAGATGTTTTTTTTGCCTTCCTCTGGATCAACTGGCAGTTAGGCAGAGATAAGAAAAAAAAAAAAAAGGTTGAACTCTATGGACGTGTGTCTTTTTTCAACCTTACTTACTAAGGTTTACTAAGCGAAAACCTATACATCCAGGAAGTGTCATACCTGCATTGGGATCTTGAAAAACTTCAGATCAAGGCAAAGGAGATAAATGTTGATAAATACAAGGTTAGCTAAATGGGACAAAGATTCTTGATGGGGAATGACCTTGGCGTACTGAGCTGCAGAAAGCAATGTCAGTCAGCAACAGCAATACAAAAATGTTTGCATTGATAACACCCATGACCTTAACCAATTTCCCTACTATCCAATTTCTGAACATTTTGTGCTTTTTCACTTGAGGCCAATTCTCCACTGCCTTTTAAAGGAACAGTTCAGTGTGAAAATAAAAACTGTGTAAATAGATAGGCTGTGCAAATAAAAAATGTTTCTAATATAGTTAGTTATCCAAAAATTTAATATATAAAGGCTGGAGTGAACAGATGTCTAATAAAACAGCCAGAATCCAACTTCCTGCTTTTCAGCTCTATAACTCTGAGCTAGTCAGCGACTTGAAGGGGGGCCACATGGTATATTTCTGTTCAGTGAGTTTGTAATTGATCCTCAGCATTCAGCTCAGATTCAAAAGCAACAGATATGACCCATGTGCCCCCCCCCCCTACTGCCTGGTAACCACGGTAACCAGTCAGTGTAAACCAAGAGAGCAAGAGAGTCCAAGAGAGTCCTGACTGACATGTTATACATCAAATAACTCCAGCCTTTATACATTACATTTTTGGCTAACTAACTATATTAGAAACATTTTTTATTTTGCACAGCCTATCTATTTACACAGTTTTTATTTTTATACTGAACAATTCCTTTAACACTTCCATTAGACAAATACTAAAAGGAGAATAAAAAAAATGGAGGGCCTCTGAAGTTTTGTAACCTATATTTATTTATGTTTTCTAAAATTTGCCATCAATCAACAGGATATTTGCAAACTTATGTTTAATACTTTTTCATTCAACTCGTAAGAAATAGGTGGTAATAAATATAATCATAAAAAGGACATCACTCTTACCTAGCATTAGGTAACAGTCCCCTGAACTCAAAGGCATAAGAAGACCTGGGGTCTCTATGTCCCATGCAATCTTCAGACCTACATGCCACCTGGTAGGATCTTCATCTTCACCATTTACGTCATTAGAACTCTCTGAAAGCAGTAAAAAGAGGATTATATACTTAAAAGGGTAATCTGTACCACAGAGCATTTTTGTTTTTCTTTAAATATCAACTCTTTATTTTTTGGTATGTATTTTCCTTCGTTCCTTAGCCTACAGCATCTTCGGTCACATGATGGGCCCCCAGCATCTTTGGTCACATGATGGGCCTCCAACATCCTCTGCACACATGTAGAGGGTTGTTTATCAAATGTCGAATGTTAGGAGTTTTTTTATACCTCCAATGAACTGTCAACTCTAATGATATCTTATTTATGAAAAATTTTGAATGGAAAACTCGATTCTGCGAGTTCAAGTTGCAAAACCCGAATACTTAATTGAGTTTTCCACAGGAAAAAAGTTGAATCACTCAAATTATTCAATTTTTTGGGCAAAACCATCATGCAAGTTGTTAAAGCGATATGGTCATGAGAAAAAAAACATTTTTTCAAAATGAATCAGTTAATAGTGCTGCTCCAGCAGAATTCTGCACTAAAATCCATTTCTCAAAAGAGCAAACAGATTTTTTTATATTCAATTTTGAAGTAAATATAATTGTAGGAAATGTGGAAAGCCCCAGTTAAAGAGCATGCCAGATTATAGGTTCCATATGCTGTCCAGTGTAGTGAACAATGCACAGAGCTATACATTGGGGAGACTAAATAACACAATATGCAAATAGCGCAACACAGGATGATTATCTTTTTAGGACAAAACTCAGCAGTCTATCTACATGTAAAGGAAACGAGACACTCCTTTGAGGACAGCAACTTGCATGCTGTAAAAAAAATCCCTAACATCAGTCCACGCCCATTAATAAAACAAGTTCTTTCACTTTTGTCCACTTAAAGGGGTGGTTCACCTTTAAAGGAGAACTAACCCCCCCAATAAGAAAAAAACCATCCACTAGCCTAGATAGTCCACACTACCTGCTTTCTCTCCACATAGTACATTATTCCAAAAAGTCTCCCTGAATATCATGCTCACTTATTTATGCAGAGTAGTGCAGCGGAGCTCATGGGCGCCATCTTCCGCATCTTCGGTTTTCTTATGTAAGGGACAGCCAACACTGGAGCAGTCCTGTATTCATACCACCTGCGCTGAAAAGTTCCATAAATTGCCAAAGGGAAGGAAGAGGATCCGAAGACCAAAGATGCGGAAGATGGCACCCATGAGCAGGTGGTACCAATACCGGACTATTCCAACTTCACATGCGCCACATAGCTCAGTGAATAATGAGTAATGTACTATGCGGGGTGGAAGCAGGTTGGGGGGGGGGACTATCTAGGGTAGTGGATAGGGCTTTTCTTATTGGGGGGATTAGTTCTCTTTTAAGTTCATTTTGAATATGTAATAGAATAGCTATTTCTTAGTTATTTTTCAGTTGGACTTTGTTTTTTATAGTTTTTGAATTATTTGCATTTTTCTTCTGAAACTTTCTGCCTTTCAAATGGGGGCACTGACCCTACCTAAAAACAAATGCTTTGTAAGGCTACAATTTTTTTGTAATGGCTAGGTTTTATTACTCTTCTTTCTATTCAGGCCCTCTCCCATTCACATTTCAGTCTTTTATTTAAATCAAAGCATGGTTGCTTAATTTTAACACTAGCAACCAGATTGTTGATTGCAAACCGGATAGCTGCTGAATAAAAAGCTAAATAACTCAAAATAATGACAGAAATAGCACCCCCTGAATGAAAATTATTACTTATCACAAATAAAAGAAACATCATGAAGGCTAATAACATCTTCAAATGGTTCAAGGAACCTCTGCCATTGATTTCTACATGACATGACAGGTTTTAGATTCGGATTTGAGCTATTTCCAGGGTTTCATGACAAAAAACACTCAACCCTTAATAAATCTGCCTCTTAGATTTGTGCATCTGCAGCAGTGCACAGATCTGCAATTTACACTACTGTGCATATGCAAATCTAAATCTGATAGAACCACTGGGAAAAAAAGTAAGAAGGAGCAGTGTTGTAGAATCCCCAGACCAGGTGCAATTTTTTCTTAACAGGAGCACTAGCCCAGGGAAAAACTCAGTAATTCTATTCACTGTAAATACTCCTTGGGCAAAAATTCCCTAACCAGTGAAAATTCACCAGCAACGGTTTCGCAGCCATCACAACACTTCGACAGTCGTAAATTCGCTAGGACAACGGCAATTCACTAAAGTGAAAAGTTGCGTCAAGGGCGCTGTATGCTGGCGAATTTTCACTAGCGTTACTTCGGAAATTAAAGCGAAGATTCGCTAGCATTGTCTTATTTTAATACGGTGGGAAATGATTAAGTTACATGGACGTATATGTTGCAGCAAATACATTAATAAATAATTAATTAAATAAATAAAATAGAGTTGTTATAATGCCCTACACATGAGCCTAGTGTATAGTTTATGTTCCATATGTTAGAAAATGGAGGGGGGAACCCGGTTACCCATAAAAAAATTTACGGACCTTTGCCGGCTATCACTAAGAAAAATGGAAACGACTACAGCATTTTTTGGGACTTAAAAATTTTGCACTAAAAATTGAGGAAGTCCTATGCACTCCATTGCACTTCGCCTGGTCTGAGCTGGCGAACACGAGTCTGGTGAATGAAGTTCAGTAAAATCTAGGGAAGCACCGAATCCACTATTTTGGATTCGGCCGAACCCCCAAATCCTTTGCAAAAGATTTAGCCGAATACCAAACCCAAATTTGCATATGCAAATCAGGATTGGGAAGGGGAAAATTTTTTTTACTTCCTTGTTTTGCGAGAATAAGTCACGTGATTTCCCACCCCTAATTTGCATATGCAAATTAGGATTCGGATTCGGTTCGGCCAGGCAGAAGGATTCAGCTGAATCCAAAATCCTGCTGAAAAAGCCCGAATCCTGGCTTCAGTGCATCCCTAGTAAAATCTGCATCTTAATGAATTTCAGTCCGTTCATCAGAGTGGAAATTCGCCTGGCGTTAAAGTGTGAAGCAACGCTGGCATCTATCTCCTTCGCTAGCGAAGTGACGCCTACGCCCATAAAGAAAATGGGATGGTTCCGAAATGACGCTGGTGAATTTTCGCTAGTGTTAGTCACTTCGCCCTTTAGGAAATCTGCCCCCTTGTCTTTTAATTCCACAAACCCATATATTTTTGAAAACACAAACACAAATTCAAAAGGGCATAATTTTTGCAAAATTTTCTTAAAATTGGAACTTTGCAGCATTTTACATATAAAAATATTATCATGTTATTCTGAAAAGACTGATGGCTAATATGCAGAGACCCCAAAACAGGCTTATTTACTAAAACCTGGTAGTACCTTACAGAGCCAGTGGGGTGGAATGAGGAAACAGTCTCATTCCACCCCAACCAGCAGCAGGTAGGCAGTAAATTGTAGAAAACAAACTGTTTTTGCCTTTGGTTTCCTGAGCAAGCATGCCTGATGATGAATGAATTCAACAGCTGTACATGCAATAGATTTGTATGTATGGCTTGCAATAAGCCCTATTAGTAATATAGACCCACAAAACGTAATATATTTCTTTCTGAAAAGAACTAAAATAGTTAAGTATATCTTTGTAAACAAAATAAAATCAGTTTAACGTTGCTGTTTTTTGGTATCTTATCTGCCACATCCTCTGAAGGAAGACAAAACTTTATAAATATGAATGCCATGGGAATACTGAAATATTTAAAAAAAACAAAAACATATGCATATGATCACAAAACTACATGAGATATACTGCAAATTATGAAGAGTGCAATCAATTTTACATGAGTGACCTTTTAGCCCCTGTAAACAAAACACAGTATGCTTGTTTTGTGCATCCAAATATGCACACGATAAACCAAGGATACAACATATCTATGGAGAATTCAAAAATAGTTTTTAGGTAGAACAAGCAAATAGCAATAAACAGAGGATTCTAGTAATTTCCATTTTTATCTATGAATACATTGTTTTTGCAGTTCCCCTCATATTACACGTTTGCTGTAATACTTCTTGGACATACACTACGGGGCATATTTATCAAGGATCGAATTTCGAAGTAAAAATTTTTTTTAACTTCGATAGTCAAAGTATTTTTTCCAGCAAAAACGGCCGTATTTGATCACAAAAAATCGTACGATCGAATGATTCGAATCGAAGGATTTTTTAAAAAAAAACTTTGACTTCTCAAAACTTGCCCAAAAGCCTCATATAGGTTCTAGGAGGGTCCCCCATAGGCTAAACAGCAATTCGGCAGGTTTAAGGTGGCGAAGTCGAAGTTTTTTAAAGAGACAGTACTTCGATTTTCGAGTGGTCGAATTTTGAAGGTTTTTCAATTCGAATCAAAGTCGACTTTGGCCTATTCGATGGTCGAAGTACCCAAAAATTTACTTCGAAATTCGAAGTTTTTTAATTCGAAAATTCACTTCGACCTTTGATAAATCTGCCCTCTGCCAGTCAAAAATTTAAAAAGGAGAAGGTTGGAAACTAGTAATTGATTTCTAAATCAAACATTGCATTACAGGTAAAATCTTGACTCATCAAAATAACCACTTTTTGCAGTGAACAAACTGTTGGCAGGTATTGGTCTGAAAGTTCATTCCAACATTGCTGCAGACACACCACACCCACAAATTATATACACTCTATCAACCTATTCATGGGACAATATGCAACTGCTACTGAAGTCAACGATTTTGCAGTGAGCACTGCTCCTCTGAAGTCAAAAATAGGTAGGGCCGGTTATCTATTTCCAGCGCCCCAAGGCCGGACGGTCTGTCTGTTCCCCCCCGACCCCAGATGCGTAAGTAAATGATAAATTTGTGGTGCATCAAGTTCTACATGCATTAGGAATATACGGCTGGGCAGCATGCCACCTCTGAAAGGAGAACTAAACCCTAAAAATGAATATGGTTAAAAATACCATATTTTATATACAGGCAGTCCTCGAGTTACATACACCCAACTTACATACAACTCGCACTTACAGACGGTGGTTGTTAAAGTAACATTCTATGATTTGCTTGACTTTTATTAGTAGCTTTAATAAACCACCTGTCCCAATCCCCTCTGGTGTGTGTGGTCTACTGTGGAGCACAGAAAGGTAAAAATAAATGTGCACAAAAAAGGTAAAAATAAATACTATGTTAAGCCAGACATCTGTCTAAGTTGCATTTAAAGAGATACTGACACCAGGAATTAAAATCTTTTTACATCTATCATAATATTACCTTTGAAAGCTACTTATAACGTTGCCATAAAGTATTTGCATAATGCTTTTACATTACCTGTCTGATGCCCATTTTTCTGTATGAGTGGGCTGCCATATTTGTGCAGCAGGAGTCCATTAGCATTAGAAACTTTAAAGGGGTTGTTCACCATCCAAACACTTTTTCCAATTCAATTGTTTTTAGATTGTTCCACAGAAATAAAGTCTTTTTTTCAATTACTATCCATTATTTATTATTTACTGTTTTTCCAAAATCTAAGTTTAAAGTGTAATGTCCCTGTCTCTGGTGTTTGAGTCTGGCAGCTCAGTAATTCAGGCACAGACTCTAAACTGTTACAATTTTGCAACATTAAGTTGATACATTTCTCAGCAGCATTTCTGGAGTATTAGCAACTATTGCATCAATTCTAGCTGCCAGAGACTCTGTTTAGCAGGGATAAATATAAGAAATGTATCAACTAAATGTATGCATTTAGAACAGTTTGCCGGGTCGGCGACCCCTCCTCCCAGGGCTGCTTCAGAAGGTGAAAAATGACACTTTACACTTCAATATTAGAAAAACTGTCACACAAAGAAAATATAAAGTCATTGGAAAAAGTCATTATATCTGGTGATCTATCTGAAAACAACTAGTTGTTTGAAGGTGAACCACCCCATTAACTGACAGGCTGAGATGGGACAGTCAGCCAGTCAATCTCGTACGCAACACGGGTACTGCCTATAGTGAATTTATTGCACCAGCCTAAAGTTTCAGCTTCTCAATAGAAGCAATGATCCAGGAATTCACTCGCAAGCTCAGTGAGCAGCTGTTGAGAAGCTAAGCTTAGGGGTCATTCAAATTAACCAGCAGAAGGTTGGACTGTAATATAAGCTGATGCTACATGCTGATTATTAAATTCTGATGCTAGTTGTATTGGTTTATGTGCTGCCATGTTGTATTTATCTGTATTAATTACTAATCAGCCTTGTGACATTTATATTCTAGGTGTACTGTATATTTTGATTCAGTCCCTAAGCTCAGTAACTGACAGCAGCACAGAGCATGTGCAGTGAATCAACAGAAAAGAAGATGGGGAGCTACTGGGGCATCTTTGGAGGTGAAAATATTCCCTGCTAAAGGGCTGTGGTTGCCTTGGGCTGGTACAGAAGCCCAAAACATAATGTACAACATTTCTAGCCAACATATTTAGTTTGGGCAATATCTCTCTCTCTTAAAAGTCGCATATTGGTGGGGGAGGATTTAGCCCTCAGACTGAAACCGAGGTTCTGGATACACTGACTACAAGCAATGCTACTATGCAGAGAAGTAAAAGACTTTTTATACTATGACCAGAGGTAAACAAGTTAGGGACCACCATATGGGGTTTACCTTGACGCGTTATGGTGGCTCATCAACTCTATGATCATAACTTTGTAACTAAAAACCCCTGATTTGTAAACACATGCACTCGTACTTACTGTATACTGAATTACTTATGAGACAGGGGATCAGGGAATGTGCACTGAAAAGTACAGTAGCACTTCCATTATACTTAAATATACTTTAACTTAGCCTTTTGATTGCTCCCACAACCCCCCTTTTTGTATATTGTATTGTAACAGGAAGCTGTGGCTGAGCTTCACGTGGTTTGTAGCACCCAGTATCCCCCCTTTAAACTAATGGTGATCCTATGCTTTTAAAAATGGCATTGGTTTGAGCAATCTCTCTCTCTCTTAAAAGCCACATACTGGCGGGGAAGGATTTAGCCCTCAGACTGAAACCAAGGTTCTGGATACAATGACTACAAGGAATACTACTAAGCAGAGAAGTAAAAGACTTTTTATACTATGACCAGAGGTAAACAAGTTAGGGACCACCGTATGGGGTTTACCTTGCCGTGGTATGGTGGCTTATCAACTTTATGATCCTCACTTTGTAACTAAAAACCCCTGATTTGTACTTGCATTTATACTAAATTACTTATGAGACGGGACCAGGGAATGTGCACTGAAAAGTAGCACTTCAATTATACTTAAATATATTTTAACTTAGCTTTTTGAGTGCTCCCACAACCCCCCTTTTGTATACATATTTAGTTAAGCTTTGGTTCTCCTTGAAATCGAGCCACCCCAGGCCCAGGCTTTTGTGGCCTTGCCACAAACGCAGGCCTGAAAAAAGGGAGTTGACAGGTCTGGCTTTTGTTTTTAGCCTTGATCTTTAATTTAACCCCAAATCAGCAAGGTTGTAGTCAGACACAAAACGTTTAATGAACTGAGGATGTAAATTTCATCAGTCCACAATACTATGTCCATTCTGCTGCTGAGTGTCTTAGTTTTAGGCTCATAGTGGAACTCTCTAAGAGGTTGATTTATCAAGATAGTGAGGTTACAGCTCAATACAGGAAAACTCGCTCACATTTATCAATGGGTGAAAGTTAGCGTTTACCATTTGATAAATAAGCTTCTAAAAATTCTATATAGAGTATAGAAAATAGACTACATTTTAATAAATCTGCCCCTTAGAATACCAAGATCTATTTATTGGCAAGCTCTCAGAAACAGATTTTAAATTATTGCTGTAAAGGCATGTGCAGAGTAAAACTCTTATTCAGCTGCAGATTTTCTTTAGAGGAAGTCTACTGAGCTATCTCAGCAAACAGCCAAGAAAGAAGAAGATTTTCATTGTTATAATCACATATTTATAGAGAGCCAGCAAGTTACACAGCACTTTACAAAAATGCATGAAAGTTACATATTATTTATATATATATATATATATATATATATATATATATATATATATATATATATATATATATATATATATATATATATATATATATATTACAATTACATATATCCAATATTTTGTGAAACAGGATATAGTTGGCCCCTTCTAGCAGTCTAATAAGCTCTACAGAGATTGTTACCTTTTCTATTCTATTGTTACACCTTTGAAAGAAAAGGGATCAACTGAATTTTTTGCACTTTGTAGTCTGCTCTGCCTTAAGTGTATGTATACGCGGGTCATTGTTGTCCATTCCTGCTCTTCTCCCAGGGATACAGTGCTGGCTGCACTCGGCAGTGCTGTATTCATTAGGAAGTAGGCAGGGGGAGGAACATAGTTACATAGGTTGAGAAAAGACAAAAGTTCACCCGGTCCACCCTGTAGGGTATTCCACAACTTCAGTGCCCTCAATTCGAAAAACAGTTTTTGCTGCTTAAAATTATAAGTCTTACAAAAAGACAGTACTGGGTCCTGGAACTTTCTTTATTTTCATATATTATAGTCTCTTCTGAATTTCCTCCAGAGTCAACTAGCTATTCTGACATCATCCAGATGAGTAAAGGTGGCCATACACGGAGAGATCTGCTTGTTTGGCGATGTCGTCAAATGAGCGGATCTCTCCCCGATATGCCCACCTTGAGGTGGGCAATATCGGGCTGATCCGATCGTGGGCCCTAGGGCCCAACGATCGGATCCTAACGGTGGCTTTACGGGCGGTTGGATTGTGGGATTGCATCAACGAACAAATGCGGCCACGATCCAACGGGATTTTTAGTCCCATCCGATCGAGATCTGGCCGACTTTCGGCCAGATCTCGATCGGGGAAGCGTGTCGGGGGGCCCCATACACGAGCCAATAAGCTGCCGACTCGGTCTGTCGGCAGCTTTTATCGGCCCATGTATGGCCACCTTAAATTATAGAGCGGTTTTACAAAACTCTCTGTAGTATCCACTTAGCCTATGACAAGTAATAAGGACATGGAAGTAACTGACATAACACCTCAGACTGCAGGTATGCATCTGGGAAATAATTAAATGAGGCCCAAAGAGTTTAGTTTTGATTCAGTATGTACCTCTTATATTATATTGATGAAAGTAATTATGTTATGCTATGCAAAGAAATTAAACAATATAAACTATTTAAACAATCAACCAATTCATTACCTTGATAACTGTAGTTGTAGACTGCAACTGTGGACTGCTCCACTAAATTCTCATCATGGTGCCAGCTTACTGCCATTTTCCCCATGCCAAAATATGGCTCTTCTTTCAGAAAGGACATATTCTGTGGATCCATGTAATTTATCAATGTTACATTAAATGATTCCATGCTGTGGAGCTTTACATTTTCATAATTTGAAGTAGAGGGCCTTTGGTCTGATTTTATTTGCTCTTTATACTCAGAATGTTGGAAAAAATTATCTTTATGGATCTTTCCAAGTTTTTGTAATTCATTGACTGTCTGGGAATAAAGGAAATCATTCAAGTCAGAAAAAGCTTTATACGTTTCCAATAAATTCCTTGTACTGTACTGAGTGTTGAGTTCATCATTAATCCATGGTACAGCAAATAATCTTGTTTTTAAGTATTTATAGGTATATCCTGGGCGACCTATTAGAATCCGAGAAACTGGAGTAATAATGTCTTTACCTTTCAGACGCACAAGGTCTTGAAAGAGACAACCATTACGAAGTAAGGATAAAAATGCATTTTGGACTGTGTGGTGCAGGTCTACTGGAACATGCTTTGCTTGAAGAAGGGTAAGTTTTGAGTAACAAGATCCCCACTGAAAAAGTAACAGAAGATAGTACTAACAGGAATAGTCATTCCATGATCGCCAAACCTTAAATATTGAAAAATCACTTAAACATTGGTTAAACTTTTTAAAATTTTTAGTTACAAGGTACTGATTTTTATTATAACAGAGGGAAAGGGTTGGATGTGTATAGGATCTATTTTCTAGAATGCTTAAGACCTACAGGATTTTTCTCTACTTTGGATTTCCATATCTAAAGTCTGCTTTTTGTTTAGCACTGCGTATTAATGTTATATGTCCTAAACATACATAATAACAAACACATAACAGTTTAATGCAATCAATGAGAGGAGGTTGCCTCAGATAAAGCACCCAATAGCATGAAAAGTGTTAGGTTGAAGAAACCATGTGTCAGCAGAGCACTGAAATAACCCCTCTCTTACTTGGTATGTTAATATGGATTTAATGTTTTACCAATAATGTGCACCTAATGTTTTATGTGTGAAACTGCTATGTTCTAGTTACAATGTACACATTACATTAAATAAACCCAATAGGATTGTTTTGCCAACCTAGGGGTATATTTATCAAAAAGTGAAGTTAGAGATTGCCACTCTCAATTCATTTCCATGGAATTGTTAAAAGAGTATTTATCAATGGGAGAAAGTTCATCCTTTGATAAATAAGCCTTTCAAAATCCCATAGAAATGAATGTAGAGTGGTGGAATTTCACTCTAGAGGACTGAGGTGTGCACAGCCTATCTATTTACCAGTTTTTATGTTAACACTGAGCAACCTTCAGAACTAATAAAGAATTAGCTAGCAAACCCAACACAATCCTATTGGGTTTATTTAATGTAATGTGTACATAGTAACAAAAACATAGCAGTTCCACACATACAGTTAGGCCCATAAATCTTTAGACATAGACTTTTTTTCAAATTTTGTTTCTGTACATTACCACTATGAATTTTAAATGAAACAACTCTGATGCAGTTGAACTGCAGACTTTCAGCTTTCATTCAGTGGGTTGAACAAAAAGATTGCTTAAAAATGTGAGGAACTAAAGCCTTTTTTAACACAATCACTTCATTTCAGGGGCTCGAAAGTAATTGGACCATTGACTCAAAGGCTATTTCATGGGCAGGTGTGGGCAATTCCTTCGTTATTTCATTATCAATGAAGCAGATAAAAACCCTGGAGTTGATTTGAGGGGGGCAGTGGCGGAACTACTGGGGGAGCAGGGGGTGCGATTGGGCCAGGGCCTGCACCCCCTCAGGGCCTCCTGGCAGCTTGTGCACCACTGATTTACGGCCAGAAAATTTCGTACGGAGGGGGGGCCCGGCTGCATGTCCCACACCAGAGCCTGGCCGCCTCTAGTTACGTTCCCGAGGGGGGGGGCTTGTATGTGGAAGATTTTGCTGAAACAGACAACATGCAGTCAAAGAAGCTCTCCATGCATGTGTAACAAGCCATCCGTGAGCTGCAAAAACAGAAAAAAACCCATCCGAGAAATTGCTACAATATTAGGAGTGGCAAAATCTAGAGTACATCCTGAGAAAGAAAGAAAGCCTGAGAAAAGAAAGAAAGCACTGGTGAACTCAGCAACGCAAGAAGATCTGGACGTCCATGGAAGACAACAGTGGTGGATGATCGCAGACTCATTTCCAAGGTGAAGAGAAACCCCTTTACAACAGCCAAACAAGTGAACAACATGCTCCAGGACGTGGGCATATCGATATCCACGTCTACCATAAAGAGAAGACTGCATGAAAGTAAATACAGAGGGTGCACTGCAAGGTGCAAGTCACTCATATGCCTAAAGAATAGAAAGGCTAGATTGGACTTTGCTAAAAAAAAAAAAAAAAAAAAAAAAGCTAAAAAAGCCAGCACAATTCTGAAAAAACATTCTTTGGACAGATGAAACCAAGATCAACCTCTACCAAAATGACGGCAAGATAATAGTATGGAGAAGGCGTGGAACAGCTCATGATCCAAAGCATACCACATCATTTGTAAAACATGGCGGAGGCAGTGTGATGGCTTGGGGGTGTGCATGGCTGCCATTGACACTGGGACACTAGTGTTTATCGATGATGTGACACATGACAGAAGCAGCCAAATGAATTCTGCGGTGCTCAAATCCAGCTAAATGCAGTCAAATTGATTGGGAGGTGTTTCATAATACAGATGGACAATGACCCAAAACATACAGCCAAAGCACCCAGGAGTTTATCAAAGCAAAGAAGTGGAATATTCTTGAATGGCCAAATCAGTCATCTGATCTGAACCCAATTGAGCATGCATTTCACTTGTTGAAGACTAAACTTTGGACAGAAAAGCCCACAAACAGCAACTGAAAGCCGATGCAGTAAAGGCCTGGCAGAGCATTAAAAAGGAGGAAACTAAAGATGGCCATACACGGGCAGATAAAGCTGCCGATATCGGTCGTTGAGACCAATTTGACAGCTTATCTGCCCGTGTATGGGGGTTTCCGATGGGTCTTCCCGATCGATATCCGCCACGATATCGTGATTTTAACCCAACCAACCCGTCTGAGACCCTTTGCGTATTGTAATCCGATCGTTCGAGCATACGGCCAAACATTCGGATTATCCCCGATATAGCCATGCCGTTAGTGCCATATCAGCGATGTCACCAAACGAGCTATGGCCATCTTAAGAATCTGGTTATCACGAGGACAGCAGCGTCCGTGCAAAATTTCAGGCTTTATTTCAACAAACACACAAGTGAGGGTTTCAGCGGTGGGTGTTCGAACGCTGCTGTCCTCGTGATGTCCTGGATCGGCGCCGAATACGCGAGAGTATGTTGAGTCCTGCATTGATTGCCGGCGTGGAGTAACCGGCGTCTTGCACAGGCTGCGGCCAGGCAGACACAGCTATTCCGGGTGAGCTCCGATGCAAACCGCATCATTTTTTTGTCTCGCTAAGAATCTGGTTATGTCCATGAGTTCAAGACTTCAGGCTGCCATTGCCAGCAAAGGGTTTTCAACCAAGTATTAGAAATGAACATTTTCTTTTCATTTTTTAATTTGTTTAATTACTTTTGAGCCCCTGAAATGAAGTGATTGTGTTAAAAAAAAAAAAGGCTTTAGTTCCTCATATTTTTATGCAATCTTTTTGTTTAACCCACTGAATTAAAGCGGCAGTTCAACTGCATCTGAGTTGTTTCATTTAAAATTCATTATGGTAATGTACAGAATCAAAATTAGAAAAAAAAAGTAACATTACATTTAAATTATTTTTACATTGAACTGTTCATTTCAAGTGGACCTATCAACCAGACATAAAAAGCTGTATAATAAAAGTCCTATGCAAAACCTAAATTAACTTTTGTATTAAAACCTCCATTCATAATATAAATTTATTTAGAAATCAGAGGGTGTGTGTATTTGTCTGTGTGTCCTGTATCTAGAGTTGCCACCTTTTCTGGAAAAAAATACCGGCCTTCCTATATATTTATCTTTTTCCCCTATTAATAACATTGGAACCACCATTATTTTTACAGGTCAGGCCAGTAAAATACCGGCCAGGAGGCAACGCTACCTGTATCTATGCCTGAGACATAAGGATGGGGCATTCAATTACTTTCATTTCCATTCAGCACTTACTAGATGTCACTGAACTCCTAACATTCCCCCTCCCTTCTCACAGTATATACTGTAATTGTATGTGTATCCTTGGCATAGCCATCAGGTCCCCCATTCTGGGGCATACTTAAGATTTTGGGGTAATACAAAACTTGCCTACATAACAGTGTCCACAACAGTGTCTATCTGCGGAGATCATGAATTCCAAAACTGAAGAAAAAACTAAATTTACATTTATATAGTAAAAATTCATTACTAAAATGATAGAAAATGAAGTGGAATAATTTCTTAGGGTGACAGATCCCCTACATGCATTTCCAATGGTACCAAAATCTACCATTCTATTTTTGCTAGGTGGAAAGCCCCCATTTTCACCAATCCATATTCCTTTATATAAATATATACGTATATACCTCTTTTAAGTAACAACCAATGTATTTCTACTACCTACCAAATCATAAAATGTGTCATCTTTTGAAGAAAGATATGGAAGATGTCCATCTCCAATTTGTTCAAGAAGTTTCCGTTTCTAAGATGGAAAACAAAGAATTTATCCAAAACACACTTTTGCATTCATGTTCACATTATTGGCAGTTTTTGGCTATAGGTATGTCCTATTCCTAGAAACTTTGAAATTGTTCTTTATTTTTATAAATATTTTTGTATTAATTGCCTTTCTCTTCTGCCTTTTTCCATCTTACAAATGGGGGCCACGCAGTAGCTACAACCTATTGTTCTGTGATGCTACAATTTTATTATTATTGTTAAGTTTTTATTATTTATCTACATATTCAGTCCTGTTCCTATTCATTTTCCAATCTCTGATTTAAACCACTGTCTGGTTGCTAGGGAAAAGAAAACCCTAACAGCCAGACAACCTGGAAACTAAATTATCAATTTAGAACAGTTTACAGGGTCGGCGACCCCCACCCAGAGCTGCTTTAGAAGGTGAAAAAAAGACACTTTACACTTCAATATTAGAAAAATGGTGACATAGAAAACAGAAAGTAATTGGAAAAAGTCGTTATTTCTGGTGATCTATCGGAAAACAACTACCGTATATACCCGAGTATAAGCCGAGTTTTTCAGCATCCAAAATGTGCTGAAAAAGTCTACCTCGGCTTATACTCGGGTCAGCGGGCAGAATCTGAGATTGCAGTCACTTTTAATCATTCCTATACCAACAATTCACTTGGGGAGAGACTGCAATATCCCACAATGCCCTCTGTTGGTTAAATGAAAGAATAACAGTGCGCCCTCTGTTGGTTATATCAAAGAATAACAGTGACTGCAATATCACACAGCGCCCTCTGTTGGTTATATGAAAGAATAACAGTGCGCCCTCTGTTGGTTATATCAAAGAATAACAGTGACTGCAATATCACACAGCGCCATCTGTTGGTTATATGAAAGAATAACAGTGCGCCCTGTTGATTATATCAAAGAATAACAGTGACTGCAATATCATACAGCGCCCTCTGTTGGTTATATGAAAGAATAACAGTGCGTCCTCTGTTGGTTATATGAAGGATTAACAGTGATGGCAATCACACAGCACCCTCTGTTGGTTATACGAAAGATTAACAGTGATGGCAATATCACACAGCACCCTCTGCACATACTAGTGGGACAGTGGGACAATGCACACAGTAATCCGTTTGGCAATTCTCTGTCACCATCAACTTTGCAAAGAAGTCCGGTTGATCGCTGGGGGGGGGGTCTCTTTGGCGGAATGTGCGCTGCTGGGAGACAGGGCTGTAGTTGTGTCTAGGCTTACACTAGAGTCAATAAGTTTTCCCAGTTTTCGTAGGTAAAATTAGGTACCTCGGCTTATACTCGGATCGGCTTATACTCGAGTATATACGGTAGTAGCTTGAAAGTGAACAACCCCTTTAAACCCAATAGGACAGTATAGTTTAATTATATCTCAAGGTACTGTAGTATTATTACAGAGAAAAAGGAAATTATGTTTACAAAATTTAATTATTTATTTGATTAAAAGGGTTTTTCACCTTTAAATGTACATTTAGTATGATGTAGAGATCGCTATTTTGAGACAATATGCAATTGGTTTTTATTTTTTATTATTTGTGGTTTTTGAGTTATTTAGCATTTTCAGCAGCTTTCCAGTTTGCAACTTCGGCAATCTGGTTGCTAGGGTTCAAATTACCCTAGCAACCATACACAGAGTATGGAATATGAAAAGGAGAGAGCTTGAATAAAAAATTAGCAGTAAAAAGTAGCAATATCAATAAATGTGTAGCTTCATTCAGCATTTGTTTTTTTAGATGGGGTCAGTATCCCCCATTTGAAAGCAGGAAATAGACGAACAAGGCAAACAATTCAAAGACTTTAAAAAATAACAAATAAAGGCCAATTGAAAAGTTGCTTAGAATAAATAATTCTATAACATACTAAAAGTTAACTTAAAAGTGAACCACCCATTTAAAATGGAGTCCCCAGGACATCCCAGGGAGTACTGGAAGGAAAATACTAGATTCACAGTTCGAATACTTGTTTGGAGCCAAAGACAAGTTACTCCAATTTAAATTCTTACATAGAACCTATCTCACCCCCTACCACTTACACAAGCAAAAGATAGGTAATCTAGTATAGACCTCATGCCAACTATACTCCAGCATGAATATTATTATATAGTAGAGTAAGGTTAGCAGTCCTCCTTACCAACTTAAACAGACACACTTTCACACAGGTTTGATGTAATTTAAATTTCAGAGTTTTTTCCAGTGAAATGTCATAATGTACCAACCTTTTGTAATATGTAATACAAACTTTAATATTTGGAAATGCCATGCTCACACATGTACAGTACAAATATCAATAAAACTTGAAAAAAAAATGGAGTCTATAGTAGAGGGCTTTCCAGCATTCCCAACCTCTCTCAACATTTAATTAAGCAGCCAGTGCATGGCAAACAAAATTGTGAGATAATGCAAGGCTTGCCTTAAAAACATTGTCCACAAAATGTCACCTGTCTGCTTGATATCATTGTGAATTCCCTGGCTGAAGGAAACTTTAAATTTAAATAATTTATATAGTGTAAGCAGTGCTGGGCCAAGTCAGCCGGATGCCCTAGGCAACCCGGCTGACTACGTAGCCCTCTTCTCAAGCGTGTGCATGATGGGGATTCAAGGGTATGTGCGCCGGCGGTGGGGGACACGAGTCCAATGTGTGCGTGCGTTTGCGAAGAAAATCGCAGGCACACACTAAAAAGACAAGAGGAGCTGCCCGAGATGTGAGACACAAGGGAAGGTACCTGCATGGCACCCCTCCACCTTTGCGCCCTAGGCATGTGCCTCTTCTGCCTACCTCTAGTTCTGGCCCTGAGTATAAGTAACGTTTATTTTGCTTGACGAACATGATAAAATAGGATTTGGAATTATTTCTTAGGGTGACAGGTCCCCTTTAAAGTCTCTGCCCTCAAGTCCTCACAAATATTATAAGGGATGAGAAAATGTTGGGGTTTCAGAAAGCACCAGTGGTGATTCAAACTTCCAAAGCTCTTCTTAACAGATAATATTCTTAAAGACAGTTGAGCCACTCTGGGCTGTTCACAAGTCCGAATTTATCTCAGTTTCTGAAATATACTACAACCAAATCTGCACAGGTTATTTCCTTTTACTTAATACATTTTCCCAAAAATTTCCAGTTCGGGGAAAAAACTGTGAGAATTGTCCGGAAATTTGAATCGTACAAATTTTTCAGATTTTTGCCCAAAAACCATGAAATCCTTATATTTTTGCAGGAAACCCAGAGCAGATCAAGATATCTTCGGGACTTCTCCCACTGACATATACAAACTCGGCATGTCTGAGATGCTGGATTTTCTGAGTCATATTTTATGGTCAAAATAACTTGCATTTTTAGTTTTTTTGGCATTCGGGCTTCAATAAATAACCTTCTAAGTATACTTAGTATGGTGCTAAAGAGTTTCTTTATTGGGCCCACATTTATTTATTTTATTCATTAATGACATGATGAAGAGCATTGTAAACGGAAGACACAAAACTATACAAGCCAATCCAGGAAGTCTCATCCATGCAGTGGGATCTGGACAAACTGGTAGACTGGACAGCTAAGTGCCAGATAAAATTAAATGTCAATTAATGTAAGATTATGCATTTGAGGTACACAAGTATGCAAGCCATTTATACCCTAAATGGGATTAAATTAGGCATATCCTGAGGGACCTGGGGGAACGTGTGAATGATAAAGTTCACTGCATTAAAGGACAAAAAGGCATTTTCCTCTATTAAAGAAGTATAGATTCACACAAGCAGTGGGTCATCCTCTATCTATAAAAGCCCTCGTAAGGCCCATGTGGAATATGCAGTGTATCTTTGGCCTCCAGTTTTTAAAAGGGAACTTAATAAAATAGATTAAGTCCAATTAAGAACTACTAAACTCATAAAATGAATGGAATTAAACATTAGCCAAGTGGTTTATACTGCAGAAAATATGCTAAATGGGGGATATGAGTACTTTGTATAAATATACAAGATGACATACACTGATTCTCTGATACTTTATTCATGAACACAAGGGCATCCATTCAGATTAGAAGAAAGGCGATTCCATTTTAAGATGCAAAAATGGTTTGTTTGTTTTTTACAGTAAACAACTGTTAAAGATGTGATCCACTTTACTGAGGCTGTTGTATTGGCGGATACATAGGGTCATTTCGAGGGTAGGATGCCTTTTTAGAAAAATACAGTGTTACCGAAATTAACTCCTAGTGTAAAGTTGATTTAGAGACTTGTCTTTTGTAAGTCCAGAAGGATTTTTATTGCCTTCCTCTGAGTCAATAAGCAGTTAGCAGGTGTCATTTAGGCTAACAGGCTAAACTTGATTAGTGTGTCTTTTCTCAAACCTCATTGAATACATTACTGGATCATATCCCTTTAAGCACCTCAGACCAAAACTGCATATTCTAGATGGGACCTTACCAGTGTTTTGCAAAGGGGAACAATGAGGCTCTCCTTCCACAAATCTACTATGCAATTTAATAATATTAAAATACATTACTAGCATCTAATAGTTGATTTTTATTAAAGAAAGATGATTGTCATCACATTCAAACCCTACAAAAAGTTCTCAGCACATATATACATATATCTAAAGAAAGACTATGATGGCTTCTTTTAGGATTTGTCTACATTGTTTTGATTCCATGTGGCAACACCTTGATAAGTCACAATCTCCTGGTGTCCTGGCATACTTAGCACACTTACCATGGCTTCCTTAAAATACATTTTTCAATTGCTTGCCTAGATTCTTTAGATTCCATGTGAAGACACCAAATAAATCTTGATAAATCACAATATCCTGGTGTCCTGGCATATTTAGCACACTTACCATGGCTGCCTTAAAGAAATTGTTCACAGAAATAAAGAAATTTTTTCAATTAGTTTCCATCTTGTATTTTTTAAAGTTTTTCCAAAATTTAAATTTCAAGTTTAATGTTCCTGTCTCTGGTGTTTCAGTCTGGTAGCCCTGTAATCCAGGTGTAGATTCAAAACTGTTTTGCTACATTAGTTGATACATTTCTCAGAAGCTGTGGAATATTAGCAAATATTTTATCAATTATATCAGCTGCCTTTAATGAAACTCTGGGATTCTGCTAAAGATAAGATATGTATCACCTAAATGTATCAATTTAGAACAGTTTACAGAGTCGTGACACCACCTGTCAGAGCTGCATTTAAAAAGACATAAGGTGAAAAAATGTAACTTTAAATATCAGAAAAACTGTCACAAACAGAAAATAGAAAGTAATTTTAAAAAGTCTTTATTTCTGGTGAACTATCTCAACTGAAAAAAAGTTATATGGTATAGCAGTCTTAGTCCCATTTAAAAAAAAAAAAAAAAAGTACAATAATTTCCTATTTCTTTCTGAACACTTTTTTCACCTGGTACAGTGTGAAAAATATTTCACATTTAATTTGAAAAGGACTATTATGCAGATTTTTATGTCTGGATGACAGGTCCCCTTTAGGAAGAAAAGGATAAGGAGAATATTTATAAGTAAATTACAGTGCAATATCAATATGATAGCTTGCCCTATGATTCCACTTTTACAACCTTGTTGCTCCCACCAGTTTCTCTTATCCACTAAAATCCCTTGGCACACAAGTTCAATACACTTTCTAAAGATGCTCATGATCAGTCAAATGCCAGTGGAGGAATGACACCTCAATTGAATCCTGCACTTCAAGATTAAGCCTTTCTACTATAAATAACTACACTTTGTGTTAATCTTCTTTGGTCCAGTGCTTATTTGCAACATTCAACTTCCTTCTAGGCACCTACTTCACCAACTGTTAGTGCTAGAACTTAGTAATTAAAGTTAATTAATACAGTTAAAATAAAAATCTATATTTAAAGCAAGCCAGAGTGATGCTGCTTGGTATATACAGCATGCTCCCCTGATCCATATATTTACAGCTACTTCTCTATGTTCTTGTTTTACATCCTATCTTTTGGAGATGAGCTTTCCAATTCTAATTCTCACTCTCACCTCATTGCTGGCATTCCTTAATACTGCATCCTAGGTACCCTGGTCACTGCACTCTTTACACCACCAATACTGAACTAATTCAGTTTTTTTGGATTTTTTTTTGCCTCACAAGGAAACTTCAGGCGACTCCGGAAATCGAAGCGCCGCAAGTGCATTGGCGTTTTCTCATTATAGCAGGCGGCAGGCAAGGGGAAGGCAGTTCCGGGAGATTGACGCCCCGCAGAAGAGGCGATTAGTCGCCAGGCGACTAAATTTCCCCGAATCTGCCTGAGAGAGTGAGAGAGCAGGAGCTCAACTGCACAGGAAAGGTACTGGTTACCAGTAATTGTGATATATATTTTGGTTCTTTTTTTTTTTTATGTCTTCAACATTTTTATTGGATTTTCATAAACACAATAGATTATGATTCACTTATTGAGTATGTCAAGATAAACAGAATAATATAAATTGCTGCATGACATCAAGGAATTGAACAAATAAGTGCATATACTTAAAATCAAAGATTCCAAAGGAAAATAAATAATATAGCATATAAAATAAAAGGGAAAGAATAAAAAACAAAATAAACCAAAACCTCACTCAGCGGTTTTACAGATTTAAATGGAGAACTATTAACTAATACAGCAGTATCAATTATCAAAAATAACCTTGAACTAATGGAGACACTTTACATGTAAAACTATTAGATTTGTAATATCCCTAAGATTTCAATTTCGTGACAAGGATCAATTTGTATGAAGAAAAGAGATCAATTTTCTAAAAATCTACACTATAAATGAGGGTTAGTTATTTTTATAATTCATATTTAAGATCTTCCATTATTAGCTTTATTGCTGAAATTAGCCAGTTTCGCCTTGAAGTGTTAAAGGACCAGTAACATCAAAAATTGTTTTTAAAAAATTCGTTAGTATTCAACGAAAAATAAACACCAAGACAAATTAAACTTTTAAATTTCAAAGCCTTTATCAAGAAATAACTTACCGAAACTTCACTTCCTGAAGTGGCCAATAATCGGTATAATAAGCAGTATCACAGCATCCACATCTCTGACAGCAGGGCGGTGTATCTCATCGGCAGAGTCAGCGATTTCAACTCCCCGCACCAGACCAACACACTGGCTCAGCAAGGCAACTCCATGGAGTTGAGGCTGGACACCGGGTAGGCGCCTGCATGGCTCTTCCTCCTTCTCCTGCAGGCAGCGGGCAGCCTCACGGACCTGTTGGACAAGATGCTGTGGGGGCTGCCGCTGGACATACTGCTGCACGGCGCTGAGGGCAGGAGACATGAACTGAGGAGGAGACGAGGTGCCGTTTTCTGTTGGGAGGATTCAGCAGCGGGCACTGCCGACCCCGGGCACACTCAGATGGGCACATCGATGGGGAGCAGGTGGCATGCACACCCCACTGATCCAGCTCTCCCAGTACCTGCTACTGCTGGGAATAGGGAAAGCGCTGCAGACTGTCACTAGAATAGCCAGGAGGAGAAATCGAGCTCTGCAGGATGGATGGTCGCCGTATCGCCTTTTTTGCAGAGGACAGGAAGTGAAGTTTCGGTAAGTTATTTCTTAATAAAGGCTTTGAAATTTAAAAGTTTCATTTGTCTTGGTGTTTATTTTTCGTTGAATACTAACGAATTTTTTTAAAAAAAAATTTGATGTTACTGGTCCTTTAAGCAAAGATAGAATCGCTTAAGGTTATCCAGTTTTTTAAGGATTTATATTTCTGACTATTAGTTTCAAGTAATCTCTTTGTTGCAAGCTCAGCTTCAGAAAATTATCATTAATTTTACGTGTAAGTCAAAATTTATAGGCTGAAATATCACCCATAATCACATATTTCCATGTTTCCCACATAAGAGAGGGATTACTAGAGTGTTGTGAATTTTCTAAAATAAATAAATCCCACCTTTCTAAAAGCATCTTTGAAAATTTGGGATGATCTGCTAATGTAGTCGGAAAAGATCATGAAACATAATCTCTGAAACCTATAGATGTGGCAATTTGAGCAATATCCACAGAGATCATTTTACCAATAATATCATTTGAAACTAAGATATAATCGATTCTGGTCCCCACCATAGATTGGGAGGAGAAATGTGTAAAGTCCTTTTCTGTTGGGTGTAAAAGTCTCCAGACATCAGTCAAATCAGACAAGTTAAGTAACCCATTTGTCAATTTGGTCATGTGTTAGCCCTAATGGAATCAGATCTGTCTAGAGACCAAAAGTGAGTGTCAATGAAATCACCTAATATAATATTAGATTGAGGATAGTCGAGATCCTATGACTAAGATCAGCAAAGAAAATTTATTAGTGTGATTGGGAGCATAAATCGAAATAAAATGCAATTTTTTTTATCAAAAATCAACACTTCCAACATGAATAAATCTTCCTTGCTCATCTCTATATTCTGCTAAAATATGGGCATTTAAGTTTCGGTGGAATAAAATTGCTACCCCACCTTTTTTATTTATGGCTGGGGAAAAAAAAAACATACCTCCAACCCATTCTCTATTCTGGTGCAGATTTTTATGTCTGGGTGACAGGTCCACTTTAAGATGAGTTTCTTGAAACATCACATTTACGTTTTCTAAGTTGCTGCAGGATTTCTTTCCTTTCTATAAAATGATTTTATGATATTTTGGTTTTGTTAAGTTGGTGTTGGGAAAGCCACCCAACTGTAGTTAGGCTGCCAATTGTGTTTAGCCAGCGCTCTGGTGCAAGGGTTTATTTTTCCTTGTTCTTTGTCTGCTTGTTACCAAAGACTGTGTAACAGAATAAACTGCAGGCACTTGCATTTAAGAAGTGCGACTTCTGTGACTGCTTTGTTTACCCTAAAAGACTGTGGAAAGCAGCCCCAGGACACTGACCCAGGTACTCCTACAGGTCTATGTGTCACAATACTTACACACAGTTTTTAAGCAAAACAATTTGACAGTTTGCAACACAAGATCAGAACATATGGGGATAGTATCTATTTTGAAATCACTTGCCCATACATGTTCATTAAAAATGTTTTAAAAACTAGAGGGGCCTGTTGCTATATGATAATATAATTTCAAAAAATGATGATTTTAATTGGCCTAACTAGGCAAAAAGAAACCTGAGGTAAAGGCTAAAAATGCTTTTGTATATTTTAAGTGACAAAAAAGTGGACTTAAAAAAAAAATCAATAAAAAGACTTCATACTAAATTAAATTTTCATTCACAAAAAAATGGTTGCACCCAAGGAGAAAAATTAATAAGATTTCAATTTAAGTAAATCAGTCCTTCTCATTGTTCACCCATTTCTCTAAGAAAACAGTACAGTAATAATCGCAATTTTGTTGAAGCTCTGGAAATGAAAATCTGCACGGGTCTCATATTATCCTCTAGGGCAGTGCTGTCCAACTTCTATGGTACAGAGGGCTGGAATTTTTCCAATCTACATGGTTGAGGGCCGATAACTGAAGCCAGTGTGAGCCACTCCCTGTTTTTAGACCACACCCACTTTAAACCACACCCATGTTACCGCAAGACCATGTCCACATTAATAGCACACGCAAAAAAAACAGATGGTTGGTGCTCACTGCAGGGATCAGGGCTGGAACTAGGGGAAGGCAGAGTAGGCGGCTGTCTAGGGCACCATCATTGCGGGGCGCACTTTTTTCAAGCGTTTATTTAATCATTTCAGTAATTGTCAGTCCTCTGGTGCTGATTCGCGCCCTCGCGAGAGGTCGCGTAGTTTTCGCGCATCGGTGCGTCCGCGTCGAGTTGGGCGCGCGGGCGGGCGAAGGTTCGCGGGCGCGCGAACGTTTTGACGCATGCGCACAGTGCGTAAAAGGACGCCGAGGCCTGCAAATCACTGCGAAGTGATCTTGCCTTGACACTAAGCGTTCCTGAACTTTTGACTGCCTGATCCATTGGTTTCCTGAATATTTTGGCCTGTTTATCGACTCTTCTTTTGGATTCTCCCTCGGTACCGCAGATTCTGTTTCCTGACCTTGCCTGGCTTGACTACGTTTTCGGTTTACCCTGTTTGGCTACTTCGACTCGGTTTCTACACAAGTGCTGCTGAACATCTATTACCGGCACCTCTGTTACTCTCTACCTGGACTTATTCCTGTCTCCATTCGGGCTCTAAGTTCCAGTAAGAGGCATAGGGGAGGCTATTAATTCGTCAGACCTACCACAGCGCCTGATAGTAATCATGGTCACCTAGTTGGGTGGAATCCATCTCCTTCCCCTTCTCCCTCTTGCTGGCAAGTAATAGCTCCTTCTGTGCAGTTCACCACGATGTGCGTACACGCGTCAATGACGTCACTGATGTGTTGGGTGACAGAGAGAGAGAGGCAGAGAGCTGGCGGCCTGCTTGGTGTAGCTCGCTCTTGCTGCTCTCAGCCTTGCACAGTTGCACTGAACTGAAGACATTCTTTCTATTACTGTAAAGTGTGAAGCTTCCTGCTGGCACAGCCAGGTACAGATTTGGGGCCCATATGTTTGCTGTTGCTGCTGGGCGCTGTCACAGGTACATAAATATTTGGGGGCAATATGATGTGATCAGATTTATTTTTGGCTGCTGCTGACACAGGTAAAGATTGAAGGCAATATGATGGCTGCTGGAGGGCTGTATGGTGCATGGCTGCTGAGCTTGCTGGTACAGGGGGCAGTAATATAAATGAAAAAGTGTTGCACACTCACTTACTTGCTCTCTTTATTTAAAAACCATAATGGTAAGGAGGGAAATGGTAATGCAGGACAGGGGGCGCTGATTGAAGCTCTTGCCTAGGGTGCCGAACTACCATGTGCCTGCCCTGGCAGGGATGTTACTCATATGGGAAAAAAGTTAAGTCATATTGAGACATACCCATAAATCCATATGCTTCCTCCTCCCCTGTGTATTATACAGTACCCCAGCATATGATTAAACACTTTAGGGGCCACTAACAATAATTTTCAAATGCTAACAAAACCCCAGAACAAATACCAAAGTATGACACACACAGGGAGCATATGGAAGGCAGAGCAGGAGACAGGAATCAGGACCATTCTAATATGTACTACATACAGTGAGACAGTGGTGGTTCGCCATTAGCATTTTGAACAAGGTGTGAACAGGTGAACAATGTGGGCAGTTTCAGTCTGGGTCTCAGGTGTGAACAGTACAGGGCTTTAGGGGAGTGAACAATAGAGGTGACACAAGTGTGAAGGGGGATCACAGGTGTGAACAATGCAGGGGATTAGTTTGAATTTGAGGTTTAGACAATGCAGGGGCCAGTTAATCTCTGTAGTGATACCTTTTAAACCTTACATATGGTAAACAGACATAACAGGCAGTTTTTGATGTGGAGGGCTTGCTGTCAATGGGTAATACACATTAACATTATCTCATCCTTCTAATAAAGCTAAAGTAGTGTGTTATTTGTAAAGGTTTGAACATGTGTAACATTGGTTATTCCGATTAGGGAAGGTGTATTGGTCAATGAAAAGTTAATTTGGGCAAGAATTATTCAACAGGCAAATTCTAACTAAAATTAAAATATGTTCAGTAAATCTAAACCAATATAAACAACTGAGTTTGTCATCTTCTAAATAGTAGAAAGTAAGTTAGCAATCTATTAGTAAGCAGAACAAAATTCATTGAACCTTTCACCTCCTAACACTTTATGTCACAGAATGTGGAATTTGTCACGAACATCTACACATAGGGTGTTTTTAAGTACTGAGGTTAATAGTAATCATTTGCTAATTATTACACCAACCAACAACACTAACAGGCCAGACTGCGAGAAGGGCATGTTCCTAAAAATTAACCTTCTTTCTACAGGGATGCATATATTACTTTATGCACTTTGCTCAATGGAACAAGAGTTGTTACAATAAAGAACAGAGTGGGACAAAAACTATTCCTCAGATCCATAAGGACACCTAGAGGTAGAATTAAAATTACATTTTTAACTTTACCACTCTGTTGAATTCATTACTAAGGCTGCTACTACAGAATTAAATAAAAAAAATTCACAAGTCGCTTGCGGGGAACAAGGCTCCAGGCCTTGATGGGTTCTCAAGCGAATACTATAAAATCCTCAGAGAATCATTCACCCCCATTCTCCACTCTCTGTATCAACATATCCTGCAATCTGGTGAAGCTGGACACGGATTCGGTGATGCTAAAATTATATTGATCCTTAAAAAGGACAGGCAACCGGATCGAGTGGAATCATATCGGCCTATATCACTGCTTAACCATGACTACAAAATATTTACTAAATTGTTGGCTTGCCTATTGCAGAATATCCTACCTGACCTTATAATACCGGAACAACTCGGCTTCACGCGCAATAAAGCAAAAGCTTTAAAGGCAATCTGTAAAAGCAATACGCTCCGCTATTGCAGCCGTACTCACTGAGTCCCAGAAGCAAAACTCACAAACACTTCTGCTTAACCTGGATGCCGATAAGGCGTTTGATAGGGTATTTCATTCACATTTGATTAGATTAGTTAAATTCAGGCATTTTGGACCCCTCTTTATTAAAGCCATCTCGTTGTTATACCGCCCCTCTCAGGCTATTCTTTATGTTAATGGGTGTCTCTCCTCTCCGCTTGCTCTCGCAAGAGGTACCAGACAGGGCTGTCCGCTTTCCCCATTACTATTTAATCTCGCGCTGGATCCCTTCTTGCGGATACTGTTTACTTCCCCAGCACTCCAGGGGGTACAGATTGGTACACAGCAACTTAAACTGACTGCCTTTGCGGATGATATATTGATATTCATGACCAACCCGTCAGTGGCGATTCCTCACCTTATATCTAGTATTGAAACCTTTGGGAGGGTAGCGGGATTTCAGGTGAACCTGGCTAAAACGGTAGCTATGCCCCTCAATCCCCTTCTGCAAAACACCTGGCAAGGCCATTTTCCGTTTAAGTGGGCCACTGCGGCAATACAATTTCTGGGCGTTTTGATCCCCCCACAAATCCACACACTGTATGCTCTAAATATCTCCCCCCTGATTGCCAAACTGACCCATGAACTTACTGCATGGTCTAAATTACCAGTGAATTATCTAGGAAAATGTCACTTAATTAAGATGATATGGTTCCCTCGCTTGTTATATTATTTGCAAATGCTCCCACTATTTCTTACCCGTAAAGATCTGACTAGGTTGAACACAGCACTTAGTCACTTTATCTGGGGTGGTAAACATTCTCAGATCAGTAGAAATAAACTCCAGCAGCTCAAGTCCCAAGGTGGGATAAATCTCCCAGATATTCAGACATATAATTTGGCTTGCAATTTACGTTATGCGGCAGACTGGGTTAATAATAGAGAGTTTTGTGCACTGCCTTCTTTAGAACAGGCTTTCCTACCTAATATCTCTCTGGCCTCTCTTCTGCATTTAAGGGAGGGACAAATACCACAGTTAATTAAGGATAATCCACTGATATATACCACAATTAGAGCCTGGCGGGCAGCACGTCATAGATTGTCTCTTTCTCCCTATTTGTCCGCTTTCCTACCTTTTCTAGGCAATCCACAATTTTTGAATAATTACAATGGACTCCCATTTCAGGTTTGGGCAGTACAGGGGCTCAAGCAAATCAGACATTTTATGCGGACTCCATTGATTCCGTATTCATTAGCAGAACTTTGAGACCGATATCCCTTGGTGGCCTGGGACTTTTTCTCTTACTTACAAGCTAGACCAGGGGTCCCCAACCTTTTTTTACTCGTGAGCCACATTTAAATGTAAAAAGAGTTGGAGAGCAACACAAGCATGAGAAAGTCCATGGGGATGTCAAATAAGGGCTGTGATTGGCTGTTTGGTAGCCCCTATGTGAACTGGTAGCCTACAGGAGGCTCTGTTTGGTACACCTGGTTTTTATACAACCAAAACTTGCCCCCAAGCCTGGAATTCAAAAATAATCACCTGCTTTGAGGCCACTGGGAGCAACATCCAAGGGGTTGGAGAGCAACATGTTGCTCGCGAGCTACTGGTTGGGGACCACTGAGCTAGACACTATGCACAGGTAGTGAGCCGTGCCATTCCAATCCAGGAAGTCGACAATGCAATTGATAAGATTTTTCGGTCTGCTACGATACGACCTTCTATCTCTCTGCTGTATAGAACTTTAAAAGCTCCATTGTCAGACAGGGACTTTGAGAGGGGTGTAGGAAAATGGTTACAACAAATTCCTAACCTTACGCGAGATAAACTATTTACCTTGCATGTCAAATCTATGTCAGTGCTTAATTCAAGTCATTTCCATGTAATGTTTTTGAATATATTGCATAGAGGGTATTTTTCCCCTGAGTTGCGAAAACGAGTGGGTTGGTCTGAGTCAGATGCCTGTCCAAAGTGCCAGGCCCCGAAAGCGGACATTTATCATTGCCTCTGGTCCTGTCCTCAGATTACACAATTTTGGAATGAAGTTATCCGTTATTGTAAACTAACACTGCATATCAATATAAGTCTCACTCCACTCTGGGCTATCTTTGGCGATACCAAAAAAGTTTTAAAGATAGATAAGAAACTAGCAAACATTGTTTCGGCAGTTAGCAGAAAAGCCATATTACACTGTTGGATCTCCAACCTGCCCCCTTCATTAGACATGATGCTTGTGAAACTTGATTTTGCTTACCGTATGGACTGGCTGGAGGCCACTCTCAATAAGGAGGGTAGGGTGACAACCTTTTTTGCTACTTGGTCCAAATATGTATACACACTATCCCCTACCAGACAACTAGAAATCTCTTGCGTGTTTCGGCTTACCACTTGATATATGTCTGAGGAGCTAGCGGGGAGGGACCCTTTACGGTCATTGCGACTATAAGGAAACACTTGGGTTGGCCCTGACAACCTTTTCCCTGACAGGCTGAGGTGAAATGATGGGGAGGGGGTTCGGGGAAGGCTCGTATTGTACTTTATTCCTTGTTAAGGGCAAGGGAGCAAATTCTGTATGTTCTTGTTTGTTGGGGTGGTCGAAAAAATGTGTGCAGACCACCCCCTACCTTTTTGTCCTGCCCTACTTCAGAGGGCATTGGCATGTTTCATTGTGATATTTTGTAATGTTTGTTTGGTGCAAATAAAGACATTTATAAAAAAAAAAAATTCACAGCATCATTGCAAATAGGGTTGCTGCATTCTCTGAAAGAAAATACTGGTACTCCGATCACTATTCCCTATAAAAAGAACTAGCAGAAACCCCTGAATCCTTGAGAAAGATTCAGTTGAATACCGAACCAACTCCTAATTTGCATATGCAAATTAGGGATACAAAGGGGAAAACATTTTTTACTTCCTTGTTCTGTGACAAAATGTCATGTGATTTCCCTCTCTGCCTATAATTTACATATGCAAATTAGCATTCAGTCTGGCCGGCCAGAAGAATTTGGCCGAATGCGAATCCTGCTGAAAAAGGCCAAATCCCGCACCGAATCCTGGATTCGGTGCATCCCTATATATTAATATGCAGTGTTTTTATTGAACCTCTATGTGTAATTGCTATACCTGCAGTAAAGCACTGTGTATCTTGACAGCGCTATATAAATGATGATGATGGTGTAATTGATGATTTCTATATAAAAAGTTTTCTTATATAATACCATTAGTAATTTTTGTGTGTGTAGCCCATTACAGAAAAATTGTATGGTTTAAGCTACCTTATGGAGGGTGCTCTTTGGCTTTTTGCATCTTACCTTAAAGGAAAACTATACCCCCAAAATGAATACTTAAAGGAAAACTATACCCCCCAAACAATGTAGGTCTCTATTAAAAGATACTGAGTAAAACAGCTCATATGTAAAACCCTGCTTCATGTAAATTAACCATTTATTATAATAATATACTTTTTTAGTCGTATGTGCCATTGGGTAATCATAAATAGAAAATTGCCATTTTAAAAAATAAGGGCCGCCCCCTGAGATCGTAAGATTCACTGTGCACACATACAAACCACATGTAAGGTCACATGAGCCAATTAACAGACAGAGTTCTGCCTTTTGCTTCCTCACTTCTTCCTGTTACAGTTAGTGTTGTAGTATTTCTGGTCAGGTGATCTCTGAGGCAGCACAGATACAGTCACAAAATGGTGGTTCAAGGCAAGAGATGTAAAAGGGCAATATTTATGTAAATATATATTCCAGTTTGGTAAGATTCTTTAATATATCATTCAATTTGATATAAACTATCCGTTGCTTAAGTATTCATTTTGGGGGTATAGTTTTCCTTTAAGCAACAGATAGTTTATATCAAATTGAATGACATATTAAAGAATCTTACCAAACTGGAATATATATTTACATAAATATTGCCCTTTTACATCTCTTGCCTTGAACCACCATTTCGTGACTCTATCTGTGCTGCCTCAGAGATCACCTGACCAGAAATACTACAACACTAACTGTAACAGGAAGAAGTGAGGAAGCAAAAGGCTGAACTCTGTCTGTTAATTGGCTCATGTGACCTTACATATGGTTTGTATGTGTGCACAGTGAATCGTATGATCTCAGGGGGCGGCCCTTATTTCTTAAAATGGCAATTTTCTATTTATGATTACCCAATGGCACATACTACTAAAAAAGTATATTATTATGATAATGGTTCATTTACATGATGCAGGGTTTTACACATGAGCTGTTTTACTCAGTATCTTTTAATAGAGACCTACATTGTTTGGGGGGTATAGTTTTCCTTTAATACACATGTTGTATTACTTATTATATTAGTGTGCCCTCCATTAATCAGGGTTTTTGCCTGCCTGCTAAAAATGTCATGTCTTGTTCCTACAGGTTCAGGATTGGATGAAGATGAATTCAGTATTTGTCATGTGGGTAAATGATCTGATCAAGTAACATTGAGTTCAGTTATATTTGGTGCTATGGTGGTTTTCATGGTGGCATTCCAGATTAATGTACTACATTGATAGATAATTACTAATGCCTGTAAGCAACTTAACAGATCATGTAATTGATAACTAAGTATCAAGCAACTGCAACTGTTCCTTAACACAGTGCCAACATTTTTTTTTATGGTACTTGGGAGCAAGGCTTGCGGTGCAGCATATGTGACTCATGCAAGAGTCACAAGTGCTTTCTATTGTGACCCTTCCTGAAAAGCTTTGTAGTACCCCAAAAAAAAAGAAAAAAGGTAAATTACAATGTGATATTAGTGGCGTTGTGCATGTCTGGACTGAGATTCAATAGAGGCCCTAACATTTCAAGTATGCAAAGGTTCAACTGGCCCCAAACAGGCCCAAGGCCCTACATAAAACACTGGTCTATGGCAGCCTACAATACTTCCTCTGTCATTTGCCAGAATTTCCCAATTGCCAGTCTGGGCCCAGTGGTGAGTACAAACGTTGTGAAGTTGTGAATATGATCATTACAGTGGTTTTCTTGAAGAGAGTGATATACTTGTGTGATTCTAAAGATAAAATGATTCCTGCTTCCCCCCTTCCCTTTCTTTTGAATCTATTGCATGACAAGTGGAATTTTAAAGCCAAAGACTTTATCACCCTTAGAAAATGGACATGGTTCACGGCAGCTATCCCTTATACTTTAACATCATCACTTCTTCATGACACATTTAGTAAAGGAACAAAAGAAAAGAAAACATACTGTACCTAGCAGAAAAGAAGCAAATAATTTTATCATTAGGCTGCCTCATTAACGCTAATTTCAGACCAGCCTGTGCAGCTAAAAGCTTAAAATAAAGCAGATCATAGAGATCAAGTCAGATTCACTAGCAATATTGTATTATTAGCTGCCACAACACTTAGGGGCACATTTACTATTGGTCGAATATCGAGGGTTAATTAACCCTCGATATTCGGCCATCAAAGTAAAATCCTACGACTTCGAATATCGAAGTCGAAGGATTTACCGCAATTCGTTCGAACGATCGTAGGAAAAATAGTTCAATCGAACGATTAAATCCTTTGAATCGAACGATTCGAAGGATTTTAATCCATCGATCGAACGATTTTCCTTCGATCAGAAATTGCCTAGAAAGTCTATGGGGACCTTCCCCATAGGCTAACATTGTACCTCGGTAGGTTTTAGGTGGCGAAGTAGGCGGTCGAAGTTTTTTTAAAGAGACAGTACTTTGACTATCGAATGGTCGAATAGTGGAACGATTTTTAGTTCGAATCGTTAGTTTCGAAGTCGAAGGTCGAAGTAGCCAATTGGATGGTCGAAGTAGCCAAAAAACGTTGAAATTAGAAGTTTTTTTTATTATAATCATTCACTCGAGCTTAGTAAATGCATCCCTAATTCTTTACGTAATTTCAACATGGTAAGTTTATTTCTTCTACATCAGTCAACAGTAAGGGGGCTATTTATCAAAGATAGAATGTTAGAGTTTCTGTTGGGGTAAACTGGTAGATACTTTTAGTGCATTTATTTTCTTTTTGTGTTTTAGCCTTAAGATAAGAGCGAGTGTGGGAGCTGATAAGCGTTGCATGTGAATTAAGTGAATTAAGCAGCGTTAAAAACCTTAAGGGTGGTGGTAGACGAGACCAGCGACAAATCACCTCTTCTTCAGGTGACTAATCTCCCCTAAATGCCTTCCCACTGGCGACTTACAAGACTGTAAGTACCCAGTGTAAATAGGAGTGCAAGTGGGTTTGCTGGTATTAAAATACCCAAGAAAAAGTGGGTAATGATACCAAGGTGCGCAGAGGTACTGCTGCAAAGTGCCTTTAATCAACAACACAACATGTTTCAAGCTTAACAGCTCCCAAGTGTGAATAATACCACAGTGATACAAACTTAAATACATTTAAACACTCTCCCTATTCTTTTCGATCAGTCAACAAGCAACTGCTGACAGAATTTGGCTTTGTATATTGTTCCATCCAACTCTGGTATTACCCTACATACCTGGCTTAGGTATAATGAGTGAACCTGATTAAGTCCCTGATCAAAGTGGTGACTCCACATTCGTATATAGCGATTTGGATATGAAACAAATATTGGAAGAATGAGCGAACCCGATCATAGGCTGGGAGGAGATTTGGTTGGGGATACTGTTATGGATAGGGAGGACCACATCATATGTTCAATATGGTACCAGTATTAAATGTATGTTAGCAAATGCAAGGAGCCTGACCCATACACCCATACACAAAAAGCTGTATAATAAAAGTCCTTTTAAATTTAACATGAAATCCAATTTTTATTTTTTTATTAAAGTATTCATAGCTGTTGTAAGCTGATTTAAAAATCTCAGCTGTCAATCAAATATTGTCTGAACCTCCTCTATGCTTTAGGCATAGGGGCGGGCAGACCATTACTTTCACTTTCCATTCAGCACTTACTAGATGTCACTGCACTCCCCACATTCCCCGTTTAATTGTGTAATCAGTGCATGGGGGTGGACATCTGTCCCCAGTTCTGGTGCACAAACATTATTCTGAGGCTCCTGCCTGCTTGCTATAACTATGAATTCCCAGACTGAAGGAAACAAGATTCAAATAATGTATATAGTATAATTAAAGTTAATTTTGCTTGACTGATGTGATAAAATAGGATTTTGAATAATTTTTTTGGGTGATGGGTCCCCTTTAAAAGCTAATATAAAGGAGAAGGTGATGTTAGAAAATGAGGGGGCGGAAGTCTTATGGGTTATAGGAATTCTCTCCTTGAATCCGTTGACAGGCTGATACATTAGATAGCTTTAGGAATGGGTTATAAGGGTTATGGAAGATTGCTCATAGTACAAGTTGATCCAGGGACTAGTCCGATTGCCATCTTGGAGTCATGAAGGATTTGTTCCCCCTCTGAGGCAAATTGGAGAGGCTTCAAATTGGGGTTTTTTGCCTTCCTCTGGATCAACTAGCAGTTAGGCATGTTCAAATAGAGTTAAAAGGTTGAACTTGATGTACTTTATTCAACCTAACTTACTATGTTACTATATTACTACTATCTACTACCTCAACAGGTTTTAGATGGTGTATTTTCAGATTCAAGCTATATTCAGGGTTGGTGTACAATAAATCTCAAAGAATTCAAGCTTTTTTCAAAAACAACAAATTTTGAGTTTTTTTTAAACTGGAACATGCGAGTTTTGACCAAAAAAATAACCATGAAAACTCACATTTTCATGGAAAACCTAACTCAAACCTTAATAAATAAACCCCTAAATGTACAAATTGTTTTTTTGTTTCCAGGAACCCACCTACAAATTGGTCTTTGCATGTAATTGAATAAAACAATTGTGTAACGTTTCGGTCACTACAGCATGACCTTTGTCAAGGACCTGTGTGCCCAGGTATATCAACTGTAAAAAATAGATATATTACTTATAAACAACACCAAAAAAGCAAACATGTTTTGTCACTTTTTTTGTATAATCAGTTACAGAACAAAATTTGCAATGGTACTTATGGCTAGCTCAAACAAGGTGTCAATGCCTGATTCAAAATAAGGTACTTAAATGTTTACCCCTTTCACTGACAGGATTTTGGAGCCTTGCAAACTTTTATTGCCTATTTTTTTTTTTTTATCATTTTGTGCTCTTTCACTTTAGAGGGGCTTAGTTTGGGCTTAGTTTAGCCTTAATTTACATAGAAAAACTATAGTTTTTTTTCCCCCTCAGGCCAACTTAAAACTTTCAAAATATGCAAGAATTTCTTTGTAATTCCACTTTTATAATAAGATGTAGGCTTCTAAATTTCTAAAACATATATCATCTAGGGATGCACCGAATCCAGGATTCGGTTCGGGATTCTGCCTTTTTCAGCAGGATTCAGCCGAATCCTTCTGTCTGGCCGAACCAAATCCGAATACTCATTTGCATATGCTAATTAGGGACGGAGAGGGAAATCGTGTGACTTTTTGTCACAAAACAAGGAAGTAAAAAATGTTTTCCACTTCCCAACCCTAATTTGCATATGCAAATTAGGATTCGATTCATGAAGGATTCGGGGGTTCGGCCGAATCCAAAATAGTGGATTTGGTGCATTCCTAATATCATCCCATATCAGAAACATTATTTATTTTATGCATGAAAATACAACTTGCTAAGTCTCCTTAACATGCCAATCCCAAATACGTATACTTTTATTTCCAAAAACTTGCAGCAGTACATTACCAATGCTACATTACCAAACTGCAATTCTTGTTAAAATCAATTTTTATAAAAAAAATTTGAAAAGTGAGAAAAAAAGTTTGTACCCCAGAAAGCCATATATTTTGGAAAGTACACATTCTCACTAATCTTAAATGGGTAAATATATCTTTCTATTCAAAACAGAAAAAGCTTTCCTTAATGTGGCAGTTTTGATGACATTTCTGAAAATATCCTCAGCTTTCCACTTTGCAGCATCTTATCTCTCAGATATCATTAGGTACAAAGGTAAAACATCCTGACTATGAATGCCAGGGGTTCACTGAACAATTTGATGCCCAATGTGAATAGGTTCACATCACCTATGAGACCTCAAAACATACCTTGTGCATACAGTAATTATGGCCTTCATTTCAATTCCAGACATATACACATCTAGGACTTAAAAGAGACACCTGAAATTAAACTTTTTTTTTACATCTATTATAATATTGGCTTTGCAAGCTACTTCTAACTTTGCCATAAAGTATTTGCATGATGCTTTTACATTACCTGTCCCCCATGTTCCTGTATGAGGGGGCTGCCATATTTGTGCAGAAGGAGTCCGTTAGCATTAGAAACTGTAACTAACAGGCTGAGATGGGACAGTCAGGTTGGCAAAGTCAGAGAGTCAGGCTTAGGAACTTCAACTAACAATTATATACAAAAACAAACCTCTCAGCAAAAGATGATCAACATGACCTATAGGTAACATTTAATGTACATTCATATGCTAAAATTCATTTTTTAGTGTCAGTATCACTTTAAGTGGCCAATTAGAAAACAAGGTGAAATTGGTTTTAGTACTGTAGTCAACTAGACATTGCTAATGTGTTTCACCTGTTACTAACAAAAAAAATTAATGAAAAATATATACACAGACACCCAACTGTGGCTAAATATATTGACTCCTTTGCAACACAGCATATCCTTTAAATTAAAATGACAGACAAGTACAAGTGCTGAATTATTGTACTTTCGAATAGTCCAACATTTTATCTGTATCCATTCCTGGGTATTCTTCTTTTAAAGTGTGCTTTGGGACATCCATAAAGCATTAATAAAAATTAATGTAAATAAGGCTCCAGGGCCTGATGGCATACACCCACAGGTTCTAAGAGAGCTTAGTTCAGTTTTAGACCAGCCCCTATTTCTGATTTTCTCAGATTCACTTTCATCTGGTATGGTACCTATGGATTGGAGAAAAGCTGATGTCATTCCAATATTTAAAAAGGGATTACGATCTCAGCCTGGCAATTATAGGCCAGTAAATTTGACTTCGAGGGTGGGCAAATTATTTGAAGGCTTGTTAAGGGATTCAAAATTTTGTCGCCGTGTGTAAATGTGGATATTAGAATCCTTAAAAACCAAATACTCTATCCACCACTGATCCACTCTATGCATTTGTTTTTAATTAATTATGTGTTATTTTAGGGACATGGTCCTATACAGCTATGGAGGAAAATATGCTGTGAATCGGTGTTGGTTGTGCTAGCATGGTTTTTATTGGAAAAATTATTAAAATCTACGTTTTAGTTACATTGTTATAACAATCACCTGAACAAGTTGGCTTGTTACATTGTAGTTGAAAGTGTGACCTTTTCACATTCCAATATAATTTGTTACAGTTCTGTTTCTAAGCACTTCATTGTTTGTTGCTTACTTGCGGGCAAAATGTTTTAGTAAACCTGTTCTTCTCTACACACTATATTAGAAATACATGCATACCCAATTTGGATTTGGGGGAATGTGCACCTTCTAAAAATATATGGTTTACTGGGATGAAGGTATTTTTGCCCCCCCCCCCCCAAATGATGTAAATGTGTTGATTTTGCAGTATCCGGAATTACAGAAATGATAGCTCAAATGGGGTGTCTACATTTTGGGGCCTCTATATGCCACATACTTAGGTAAACCTATACATATTGGGCATCAAACTGTTCAGTGGACTCCTTCAGTGTTTTACATTGGTAATGATGTCTGGGAGATATGCTGTAGATTGTTGACAGGAGTGCTCGGTGGCGCTCCTGCTCCCGTCCACGGCGAGATCAAGATGGTGGTGCCCCTGGTCGCCGTATGGGTTTGGTCGCTGGCGCGTTGATGTCATCACGCAAACAATGACATCACAACGCCGCAGTTTGGTGCCAAATTCAAAATAAAAGGACGCCCAGGATGCAGATTTAATGCCTGATTATAGGATTTGTTTGTTTCATTCCTTGGTGTTCCTAAATTCCTTAAATTACTCATAGGGATGCACCGAATCCAAGATTTGGTTCGGGATTCCCCCCAGGAAAGTGAAAGAGTACAAAATGTTCAAAAATGGTATGGCAATAAAAGTACCAAAACAGCTGGCGAAAGGGTTAAACACGAAGACTCACAGGATGCACTCCAATGGAGTATTTTACTAGTGAGCCAATCGACCTGGGGATTGTGTTTTTACAACCAGGGAAGGCCTAAGATTACAGGAGTCTGAAGGCACCCATTGACATAGAAAGAAATCTGCTCATAATGATTATCTAAGGACTGAGTCAGAAGTCCGGACTTGAATAATACCAACCCACTGCCTAAGGAACTACCGTCAATGGCCACCAGTCTAAAGCTGGCCATAGATGTTGAGATTTTTAAAAGATCAGATCCTGGTCGTGAGACCACGATCTTCTCAGAACGATCGTACGAATTTACCATCAACTAAAAAGACCAATTTGCCAGGAAAACAAAGGGGAGCTGCCTGCTTGGCCCTGCAAACATAGATAGATTGCACTGGGACCGACAAAGATTTTTTTGACCTGGCCGATCAATTTCCTGACAGATGGCGGCCGAAAAATCGTAAGATGTACGATCGTTCGAATCCCACTAACCGCACGATAATTTCGAAGGATTGGTCGGGCTTCCCTAAAATTGGTCTTCGGCAAGAAGAATCATCGCGTCTATGGGGAGCTTTAGAGAGGGAACTAGTGGCTCCGTGGGTATCCTGTGTGTGCGTGCGAAGGTGATATCTATAAAATTACCAGCAACCCCAGAATCAATGAGGGCAGAACACTGTATGCAACCTTTATCCCATTTAAGAAGACCTGGAACAATAATTGAGAAGAGAATATAGTTGGGGAATAGAAATGATAAAACCCAAACAGGACTCCCCAGACCTGCTTAGGCACTGCCTTTCCCCGGCCTCTTGGGACAAATGTCGGGGAAATGCCCTTTATCCCCACAATATTGGCATAATCCATAAGCCCACCTATGACCCTTCCTCAGAGGACAAACGAGTTGAACCCAATTGCATGGGTTACTCAACTTATCTAGGATCCGAAAGACAAAACGGTGAAACTCTGTCCAATAATCCTTGAATAGCTGCTTGCCTTGCCGGAGGTTACATATGGCTGCATCGGGAGAGGCGGCATGGTCAGGATCATCATATGTGAAAGGAAAGACAGGCTGGGTCACTGAGACACAGACTAAAAGCCCAAAGTTGTGGATCACCCTGCAGAAAAATCACAAAATTAACTCTTGACTCTTCTATAGGGAAGGAGTGGGGTAGCTTAGCGAAATGTAGTTTACAGGCCTCCTGAAAAAAAAATCTGCTGCAATCCCCAGAAAACTTTTCAGGGAAAGGTATCTTTGGCTCTACAAATGGATTACCCAAAGAAGAGGGTAGCGGTCTGCTCGCCTGGACTGGAATTGGCACCGAAGAAATAGTTTGTAACTGTCCCTGGAGACATTGAACTATCTGACCACCTTTTCGCCTCCTGTTCTCAGTCTCAGTCTAAGCCTGCTCTTCTGCCTGTAGCAGCAGCCTTTGGCTTCGGGTGGAGCCCTCCCATACTCAGATCCCGCAATGAATTAATGCAGGAGAACAAGGGTCACAGGCTGGGTCGGTATAGAGTTATGCAGTAATAGACAGGATCCGAAAGAACGATCAAGATACAGACAAAGAGTCAGGACGGGCAGCAGACAAGGCTTGGTCAGGGTCAAGAACTGGACAGAAATACTTAATAAACTCACCCAGAAACTATATGAATAGACCTATATTGGGCAATGAGCAATTGGCATTGAGCCTTTAAATATTTGAAATTTGCACCACTGCGCAATGACGTCACGTTGCACTCGGGTATTTCCAGATCTACCCGGAACACCACGCAAAGCAGAAGTGCCGGTTTCAATGCCAATTTAGAGCAGGATAATGCAGGCGGTGGACGTCCCACAGGTGAGATGGCGAGCGTCCCCGCTGCCTGCCAGGTATTAAAAGATGGAATTGTAGCCTTGCGATTGTCAATGCTTTTTCACAATTTTCTGTTTCAAATCCTCCGACAATTCTTTGCTTTTTTCCCTTTTTTCAGGTTCAGTGTGCTATGCACAAATTCAAACTGGAATGTGTACAGTGACCTTCGATGGGTGAATTTACTGAATAACCTGCTGGAAATTAAATTATTTCTAACTACTTCTAAAATTTGCCACTGATTTTGTCCAGTCCATTTTAGGATTTTTGTGTGGAATAAGATAAGATTTAGTAATTTATTTCCATTTTTTGTGCTGTTTCACTGCAAACAAAATATACAACATGATAGTGTTTTTCAACAATATCTCAAATGGGGGTCAAACAACAATATTCTGGAAGAGCAGAAGTATTATCTCAAAAAAAGAGCAAAGTTGACAATATTTTTGGCCAGTACCATAATACGTAGGCTTTGTCATCCCCTAACTTAGTCGAATACCTTTAACAATTAACTTCAGCTGTGGGCTAGGCCTGCATGGGCTTGGGGGAGGGTATTTCCCCATCTATTAACTAGGCATACCCTGGGGAAGATTAGGTTTCTTTTATTTATATTATGGTGCATTAAATGGGTTTTTTTTTTTCACACATCTTCATTGTGTTGTAGTTTTTTAAGTTGAGTTGGTGTACTTTTCCTGTTGTTTGGATAGGACTGTTAAAGGGGACCGATCACCCGAAAAAAAAAAAAAAATGGGAGCTGATGTCCATCCCCATGTACTGGCTACACAATTAAATAGTAACAAGAGAGGGGGAATGTGGGGAGTGCAGTTACATCTAGTAAGTGCTGAATGGAAAGTGAAAGTAATTGCCTGCCCAGCCTCTATGGAGAGGCAGGCAATATTTGATCGACAGCGAAGGTTTTTAAATTTTTTACAACAATAAAAAAAAATGGGTTTCAGGTTTAATTTGTAACAAATAAAAAAAAACCAAATACAAAAAGTATTATAGAAGTGATACCTATATTGGCCAACAATTTTTTTATTTATTATTTTTGCTACTGGCTAACACTGTACCACAGTTTTTGTTTTAGGTTTAATTTGAAAAGGACAATTATGTCTGGGTGACAAGTCCACCTTAAAGGAACATAAATACCAAAAATTAAGGTGTTTTAATAGGATGACAATATAATGTAGTGTTGCGCTGAACTGATTGTATTTATTTCAGAAAAACAACTATAGCTTATATAAATAAGATATATAGCCATGGGGGCAGCCATTCAAACACAGGATACACACTAGATAACAGATATGTTCTAAAGAACTACATTGTATGCTACAGAGCTTGTCTGTTATCTGCCGTTTCATCTGTGCCTTTTCTCCTTTTACAGCTTTATACATACCAGTTTAACAAGTGCAGTAGGGAAGCATATAATATTTTCATTGCTTTGAAACTGTTTAATTTTTTGGTGTTATTGTTCCTTAAAGACACCTCGCACAGTTGAGGGGAGGCAGAGATGCCAACTTTGCAAACCAGTAGTGTGTGCAGTGTGCCCTCAAAAACATGGGCATGGCCCATTTTGTATGGGGTGTAGCCTATTCCTCTTCACTGTACGTTATCACATCTTACTTGGACATCCCTAAATGCTTGCTGCACAAGGGCACATGTAACCCAGACTTCAATTAATGCTCACTACACATGGGCACATCTTAATTGGAGGGAAATTTGTGAACACATGGGAATGGGAGTGCAGGGGGAGGGCGGGAGGCGTGAGCCTTCGCTTCTGAAAATTAGCTACTATGACATCACGAAGACAGCTAGAATTTAAGCATGACAGGATGTCTCTTTTTAATATATATTAGGTTACTTAACCACATTAGTAACATCAAAAACTCCACCCATCGATTTAAATCGAGGCTTTACTGTATATCTGTAATTTATTTAAAGTAACACAAGCTAATCAATATACTGTCTACTTACTTCCTAAGCATTACGGAGCAAGTAGGCACTAGTTTGCACAACTGAAAGAATCCACTACCAAACCGCAATATTACAAGAAGGAAATTGACGCGAAGCCCTGATTAGTTACTATGTAGTAAATCGACCCCTTTTAAATATGCACCTTGACTCATTTAGGTTTCCTATAACCAACCCAACCGTACCTTTACTTCTTTCTCTTCTTCACACAGTACCCCACGCTTCTTCATTCTCTAAACAACTTTACCCCGCCCACCAAAAACCAACTCTCGCTCTAGATTCAGACACCGTAGGCAGCATGTCATTTAGAACATCATTTCCTCTACTCAAGGACTGCATTTCCCGACTTTTGAAGGCTACTGCGGTCCGCAGACAGGAAGTGACGTTTGCCGATTTGGCGCCATAGCAACAGTTGCTGCGAAGCGAATGAAAGAACGCTGGGCAGGAGTGGAAGGCCTCGAGGTAACTGTAAAATCTAGGGCAGAGTATTTTCTTAAACCAAATTGAGTGGCTATATAAATTCATCTTATGGATTTATATTGCACCCAAGTAGCGACCGGGAGTTGGCGATCCAAACATTCATTTAAACAATTGTGTTATTAAATGTTATTGTCTGTTGTAGCAGGTCGTTTTCCCTTTTTAAGGGGTCTGTGTTGCCCACCCTAAACATCGTGGAGACCAAATTACGGGTTCTGACCCTTATGTTGTGTCTTGTCGCTGGTCTATATATATATATTTATGTGCAAATTAAACCGGTGAGCATTTTTTTCTATGGTTTTTACTGTGATAAACAGAAATGCATTCTTAATCTTGCATCAGAACCTGTAGAGAACCCGGAGAACTGTTCAATGTTTGCCTTATGAGACTGGTGGTGCTGTCCAAAGAAAACTAATGACCGTGCCCAAATAGAAAGAACCTTAGACTTGTGCATTTTATTCTGTATATAGAGGTATTAGTTAATTGGATGTACAGTATTATAATGCAAAATATTATCAAAATATGGGTCATTCAAAACAATGGACAGAATGTCATTTCAACGCCAAATTAATTTAAATTTTTTAGCAAATATGTAGATGTATACTGACCCTTTAAAGTGATATGGTCATCAGAATACTTCAAAGGATAAGTAAACCGTGAAAATAAAATTGATGAGGGGCCTATTTTAAGCACTTTTGCAATGTACATTCATTATTTATTTTGTTTTTATTCCAAGATATTAAAGGATACGTGTACTGTTACTATGAATGAATTTTGTTACAACAGCGCTACCTGCTGGTCATTTTCCCACCAGTCTGACCACCAAGTAGTCAAAGAAGTTGTCAGGAGAAAGAAAGAGTCTGTTCTGATGTTCTTCTGCTTAGGAATAAAATTAGAAAGCTTTCTCACCTCTTTACTAAGCAGAAGAACATCAGAGCAGCCTCTTTCTTTCTCCTGACAACTTCCTTGACTACTTGGTGGTCAGACTGGTGGGAAAATGACCAGCAGGTGGCGCTGTTGTAACAAAATTCATTCATATTAACAATACATGTATCCTTCAATATCTTGAAATAAAAACAAAATAAATAATGAATGTACTTTGCAAAATGTCTTAGAATAACACAATAGTCAATTTTACATTCACTTATTATAAAAGTTGACTTATCCTTTAATACCTGGAAATTAGTCACTGTATTTGTGCTTCGATCGATTCACAAGATCTACTGGAGCTCATTTATAGACACTGGGTAAATTTGTACATGGACAGTAATCCATAGCAACCAATTAGCGATAAGCTTTTTTCAGCCAGCTGCAGGTCGAGCAGTAAAACTGGGTAACTGCCTAGGGGCAAATTTGCCCAGTATTTATAAATGAGCCCCACTGTCCTCAAGACAATGCTAAATCAAACACCTATTATCTGAATTGCTAATAAACATTTGTTACACTTGCATTCTTTTTCATGGACAGGGATATATGCCAGTGAAAGCTGCTTTACGATATTTGTATAAAGAAACACTACTTGAGCCCTATGAGAAGGTACCCTTTTGTGATCACCTTCCTATATGCTACAGTTTGACAAATACATTTAATTAATTGCTTTTACCAATTTACAAGCTCTTGCAGTCATTGTCTTACAGCAAATTAAAAAGATCAATGAACAACATGTATGATAGTGAATTTTGGATGCTTTTTATGGTCAAAGCTGTCAAATGAATAATTTACTATGGAGGCATTGGGTCTTCCTGGTGGCTCCAAAATGATGCTAACACTGCAATGTGTGTCTCCAAATTAATCTTTAAATGCCCCTATGCCAGTGCCACTTCATTGGTACAATTCCTGGCAACTCCGTCTGTGAAAGGTGCTCCTTGAACCATGATCTAATGTCTGGTAACAGAGTCCGATGAACTGCAGCACACTGATAAGGTGAATCAACTTTGCATCATGGTGATTTTATTGGCTCAAACATATAGTAGACAAAAGGAAGGCAACATTTCGTTATCAACAGGCTTGATAAAGGACCCCAGCAAAGCCGGAAACTTTGCCTTCCTTTTGTGTACTATATGTTTGAGCCAATAAAATCACCATGATGCAAAGTTGATTCAAGTGTGCTGCAGTTCCTTGGACTCTATATAACTTTTTACCGGCATGCAGGTTTGGTAATACACTGCCTAGAACCTGATCCTAAAGGATTATACACAGAGGTTGAGCACTTCATTATTGTGTGGAACTGATGTCTGGCAAATACTGCCTTTTCCTGATTCTGCCTGTGTGCTGCCTGCCTTGATCTGATGCCTGGACTTTTAGTATTGTTAAGCCTTGCTGTACTGTGCCTTGGCTGTTACCTAGTTTGTGCCAGGAACTTCACCCAGCCTTGCCTTATTACTCCCAGCACTGCAATACAGTGTGCTAATTTTCCTGATAGTAATACCTGGCCTTTGCCAGTGTCTGTCTTGCCTTGTACATGCAATGTGCTTAAAGGAAAACTATACCCCCCAAACAATGTAGGTCTCTATTAAAAGATACTGAGTAAAACAGCTCATGTGTAAAACCCTGCTTCATGTAAATGAACCATTATCATAATAATATACTTTTTTAGTAGTATGTGCCATTGGGTAATCATAAATAGAAAATTGCCATTTTAAAAAATAAGGGCCGCCCCCTGAGATCGTAAGATTCACTGTGTACACATACAAACCACATGTAAGGTCACATGAGCCAATTAACAGACAGAGTTCTGACTTTTGTTTCCTCACTTCTTCCTGTTACAGTTAGTGTTGTAGTATTTCTGGTCAGGTGATCTCTGAGGCAGCACAGATAGAGTCACAAAATGGTGGTTCAAGGCAAGAGATGTAAAAGGGCAATAATATTAGACATAATATGTTTCCTTTAAACAGACCTTCATGGACCTCATTGTCTAGCCAATATAGGCAAAATCACGGGGGCATTTGATATAATAATGAGATCCTTACTGTCACAGGTGTGGTAACCCCTAATTTGTACACAATTACCTGGAATTAACCCATACAATGGCCACATAAAGGTTCCTGTGTTCCTGGTAAGAAACCCAGTCTTTCTCAACCCATCTTTTTGAGTTTTAGGTTTAATTAACTCTCCAATATTTCTTCCCTTTTTTAATAGGAAAAATAGGTGGTAGACTTACTAAATGACCATACTATGGATCCAATTTCAGAACCTCTTAAGAAGGTGATCAGATGATTGGGCCATTGTGGCAACCTATATTTTATATAATTTATAAAAAGAAATTCTATACATGCAGTAACAGGAGATATCTTCTTTGAAACCTTGTTTCATTGATACTTTGAATTATTTTTATTTTAACAATGATTATCTGCAGCTCTAAGGCTTCACCATTGTTTTCATCAATCATTTTGAAAAATTGTATAATCTTGCTAATGATGGGTATACCCCATTTAATCATGGCTACATGTGTTACATAGATGATACATCCTTTATCTGGTCCAGTACATTGGCATCATTACAAAGATTTTCTTGAGTACTCAAATATTGGACATCCAACTATCCAAGTTCACATTGTAGACTGACCCTACTACATTACACTTTCTTGATGTGAATATTCAGTATAACAATTATTTATAACAAGCCAACTGGTGAGAACAAACGGCCCCCTCTCCGGTGTGTGTGCCCGATGTAGCGATGCATGCGTGGGGGATCGCACGCACCGAGGAGTGTGCTGAGTGCCAGTGGGTGAACAAAGGTCCGGACCAGGTGTAGGCGAAAGGAAAGGTAAGTGCTTGGCACCCCCATTTTCTTTGCGCTCTAGGCACATGCCTCTTCTGCCTACCCCTAGTTCTGGCCCTGGTTTCCATCCACTGGGAATTCTTAAAGGTCTGCCTAATAGTCAGTTCTTTAGGGCAAGGTGGATTACTTTATATACTAGCCTTTGTCAATGAGAATCTCTTAAAGGGGTTGTTCACCTTTACATTAACTTTTAGTATGAATTAGAGAGTGATATTTTGAGACAATTTGCAATTGGTTTTCATTTTTTATTATTTGTGGTCATTTAGCTTTTTATTCAGCAGTCCTCCAGTTTGCAATTTCAGCAGTCTAGTTGCTAGGGTCCAAATATCACTGAATACAAAGGGAAGAAGTATTGGAGAGTTAATTTAAAACTCAGAAGGTGAGTTGAGAAAGACTTGGTTTCTTACTAGAAACACAAGGACCTTTCCGTGCAGTAACTGTGGCTATAGTAATGGCCTAATTCCAAATAATTGTATGCTACATCCATCAAAGGGTACTACACATCAAATTAGTGGTTGCCACACCTGTGGCCGTAAGAAGGTAATTTATTACATTAAATGCCACAGTTGTTTGACCTATATTGGTCAGACGAGCAGGCCCATTAAGGTCCATTTAAATGAGCAGAAATCAGCCATAAAAAATATCAGGATCCTGTTAATCAGAACAGAAACTATGTTGGCAAAAAAAGGGCCATAGGATATAACAGTTATGGTGGCAAATACTGGTAAGGGTGGTAACCAAGGAAGGACAGGATAAGAAGCTTACTTCAGAGAGTGCTTTTGGATTTAGTTGTTGCGAACAATATACCCAGGAGGGTTAAATGAAGTATTTTACATTGCGTGTTTCTTATAACGATATGGCCATTATAGAATTAAATTTTTCTGATATAATCATCAAGGAACTACCGTATATACTCGTGTATAAGCCGACCCGTGTATAAGCCGAGGTACCTAATTTACCTAAGAAAACTGGAAAAATTTATTGACTCGTGTATAAGCCTAGGGGCTGATTGAAAATCAATCTGTACCTGCACCCACTGAATAACAATGAAAGGTAGGCCTGCCCACAGTTTAAAAAAAAAAAATTGTAAGCACACCAGTCACAGTAAAATAACTTATAACTCAACCAGGGGCAGAGAGACGGAAAGATGCAGCAACTACATACGAGGCTCCTTCTGCGGCCCCAACAGTGTGCAGGACACATGTAAATGTTTACAGTCCGCAGCAAGAGCTTTGAAATTCCTCTGCTTATTTTGGTCACAAACTCTTCTAGGAGAATATGGCCTGGATGGGGGAAGGGGGTCCAATAATCCCATTATTATAAATAAGCCCCTGTTTAGCAGTTGGTGCTGCCATGCTGGTTCCTGTAGGGAGAAGATAATCCATATAGAATACAGGGCTAGCAGTGGGTGCTGGGAAATAACACAACACTTTATACAAAAGGGCCCTGGTCCCCACACCCCATTTTGTGAGCCTATGAATATCAATGAAGTGAGGAGTTACTAATGACACACCCAGGTGCTGAAAGTAGGGGTTATTTTCTTTCAAATACCGTATATACTCCGTATATACGCCAATCCCTCACCGGATCCCTCACCTCCCTCTCCCATATATACTCCGTATATACGCCAATCCCTCACCGGATCCCTCACCTCCCTCTCCCATATATACTCCGTATATACGCCAATCCCTCACCGGATCCCTCACCTCCCTCTCCCATATATACTCCGTATATACGCCAATCCCTCACCGGATCCCTCACCTCCCTCTCCCATAGCGCATCAGGACTCTGTGACTGACTGTCACGATCGCCGCCCGGAGCAGGTCCAGGAGCTCCGGGCGGCGTGTCCTTCCCTGCCGGCGTCGCTCCCAAAATGGCGGCGCCCATGGCCGCCACGTGGGTAGCGGCGCCGGCGCCTCTACCCATGTGGCGGCCATGGGCGCCGCCATTTTGGAAGGACGCCGGCAGGGAAGGACGCGCCGCCCGGAGCTCCTGGACCTGCTCCGGGCGGCGATCGTGACAGTCAGTCACAGTCCTGATGCGCTATGGGAGAGGGAGGTGAGGGATCCGGTGAGGGATTGGCGTATATACGGAGTATATATGGGAGAGGGAGGTGAGGGATCCGGCGAGGGATTGGCGTATGACCCGCGTATAAGCCGAGGTCGAGTTTTTCAGCACATTTTGGGTGCTGAAAAACTCGGCTTATACGCGAGTATATACGGTATATACCAGGAACAGATGACCATAGCCCATGCCATGCTTTTCTTGCTGACTTAGATCATAATATGTGATGAATTACTTTTGTTAAGAATCAAGCCTTGTTTTGCTACCATTTGAAGATTTGTTCATTTTTCCTTGATAAAGGATTGGGACTGTCATATACCTACTCATGGGCATTTTTGCTTTCACATTCACTGTGATTGAATCATACTTTCCTTAAACAAGGCCAGTTATTGGAATTTTATTTATATAAGCATGTTTGACTTGTTTGGAATAAGATTTGTGTTAAGATGGGTTAAAGAATGGTTAAAAGGCATGGCTTGTTAATTATGCAAATTTTGACCTTTTTAATTTATGCACCTATCACTGATCTATATGCTTGATGAAGTGGTGTGCCCAAAAAAATTGCAAATACTGCAGGGCTTGCCCACATTTACTGTTTGTGCCAGAGTCCTTTTCTTAGGCCTGACTCTTTGACTACTGGTGGGGTGCTTTAGCCTAACTCTACCCTTTCGTCAGGGAAGTTCCTGAGAAAGGAGCCTGAGGCGTCTCCTGCAATGCTGCCCCTTGCCACTTACCTTTCCTGCATGAGGGTTGGGGGCGCATTGCTAATTCCGAGAACGGAACTACCTGGACTTTGTTACATACCTCCCAACTGTCCCCTTTTTCAGCAAGACAGTACCGCTTTAGACAGCTCAACCCACAGTCCCGCATTTGTACTGGAAAGTCCAGACTTTCTCTGCACTGAACAGCCAGAAAAGAAACAAAAGTTTCCAAATTAATTGGCTTTTGGCAGAGAACCCAGAACAGCTAACAGGTGCAAATAAGATACTTTGTAACAGTTCTGAGATCAGTAAATAAGTAATTGTAACAATATAGATAAGAGGTCCCTTGGGAAAAGTTAGACTCACAGCTTAAAGAGCAATTCACCTTCATTAGCAAAACTGTAATAACTGACAAAAAACACAGATATGTTCAAACTTTCATACACTGACAAATTATATAAAATTAACATGGTAATTAGGGGGTGTGGCCACAAAAACGGGCATGGTCAAAAAAGTTTCAATACACGTGGCAAATTTTTTTGTCCCTTTTTTTATTTCCAAAATGTTGGGAGGTATGTTGTTAACTTCTGCTGTTCTGTGCCCTGGCCTTTTATGTCTCTGCTCTCTCATATGTTCTAGGACCTTTACCCTGTCTTGCCTTATTATTCTGCCAATTCTGCAATATACTTTATACATTGTCTTGTCTGCAAGTTAACCCTAACCTGTGCCAGTGCCTGCTTTCTGTGAAGCCTTGTATCTGTCTTTTACTCTTTGCAAAGTACCAGTCCTGCCCTTTCCTAGTTAGCTTCCTTACTGGTTCTCACCTTAAATCCTTAAAAGAAACCAGGGGCCGCTTGTGGTCCATAAAAAGACAATGGGGAACTACATGGAACAAATTCTGAAGCACAGATCTTCACAACTAAAAGGCTGTAGCTTTTTTAGCCTACTTCTTTGTTAAGCTTAAGTTCTCCTTTAATTTATTTGGAAGAGTGTGCAGTGGTGCAGTATTCTAAAATGACATTTTTGTGTTTGTTGGGTATTAAAGAAAATACACATCTTAACAATACTGTTACATTAGCTTCTCCATCAGAATTCATGGTCATTTACATTTAAACAACTTTTTTCTAGAGGTCCCATTTACTTAGCTCGAGTGAAGGAATAGAATAAAAAAAACTTCGAATTTCGAATGATTTTTTTGGCTACTTCGACCATCGAATGGGCTACTTTGACGTTCGGCTTCGAATCGAAGTATTCGAACTAAAAATCGTTCGAATATTCAACCATTCGATAGTCAAAGTACTGTCTCTTTAAAAAAAACTTCGAACCCCTAGTTCCCCACCTAAAACCTACCAAAGTCAATGTTAGCCTATGGGGAAGTTCCCCATAGGCTTTTGAACAATTTTTAGGTCGAAGAAAAATCGTTTGATCGTTTTGAACGATTCGAAGGATTTAATCTTCATTCAGGATTTTTCTGATTAACTAGCAGTTAGGAAGGTTTCATTCAGACATAGAGTAAACTTGTTGTGCATGTGTCTTTTTTCAGCCTAAAGCTGGCCATAGACGCAAAGATCTGATCGTATGAATCGAGGATTCGTACGATTTTCAAACCGTGTGTGGAGAGTCCCGAGATTTTTCATCCGGCGAAGATCGGTCGTTTGGTCGATCAGACAGGTTAGAAAATTTCTGTCGGCTGCTGATAATATCTCTGCGTGTATTGCCGATCGTACGATTTTCAGTGGGAGACTGTCACTAGCTTTAGTTGGACATAGATATCGTACGATTGCTGTCAGGGGCAGAACATTGCTGATCTGTTCTTTAGCTAATGGTCTGAATGGTTAGTGGCGGGTCGGGAGATGGGAAAGTCCAATCGTACGATGATTCGTACGATCGGATCTTTGCATCTATGGCCAGCTTGAGTTACAATGAATTATACTTTGATATGTTTTAGTTTAGCAGCTGCTGCAAATCTCAAAACACTGTCAAATACTGTGTCTGACAAAGCAATGGCAAATTTTGTTGGAATAACTTGTTGAATTCTGAACTTGATTAACAGCATGTTTTTACTTTCTAACAGATCTACAATGGCACTTCCATCTGATGAGACTGCAGCAGATCTCCCTGTCAGGGACCTAGGACCAGTTGCTACAGGAAATGCTCCAATACAAGGTTTACCCCCCCCCCTGTTCAATATGTTGTAAAATCATTACATGATAAGAAATGTTGTATGTGTCTTTTAAGCTATCATTACAGTACTGTCTAAACAACAACATCAAGGAGTTAATTCCAACAACAAATGTTTGCAGTAAGAAAATATCATACTGTAGTGATAGTGTAGTTGCAATGTTTAGGAGTAATACTCAGAAAGTGGTAGAACACACAGAACTTATAGAAAGGGCATTGGCAGTGGAGTGGTGTAAAAGAGTAAAGATATGTGGAAATCCATTAAAAAAAATCTAATATTCCCACAACTAAAAGATAAAATATTTCAAAGAGTGCTATAGAAAACTATTTTTTTCCTGAGGGAAACACAATCTTAGCCTTAGAAGCAGGCACTAGGCAAGAAGTATATACCAGAGTCTAGGTCAAGTGTCAGAGCAGAATCGGAACAACAGGCAAACAAACCTAGTCAGGGCAGGTGGTAGGCAGCATACCAGACAAAGGGGCAAGGGCATCCAAAAAATCTATCGCTCCTTTGCTCTATTTTCAATAATGTGCCAGTTCTATGAGAAACATAATGGGCCAGTTGTGTCAAAAACAAAGGTATGAATTTCATATATGTATATGTAATTTCTTTGCAGTCTAACAGCACAAGAAAACTGCAAATAAAAATATTATATTTGATTTAACAAATAAATCGTTAAAAGGAATGGAAAAAATTGGGGTACCTTTTAGAAGTTTTAAGAAATATTTGGATTTCAAACTGGTAAAAATCAGACATTTAACAAGTATCTCTGTGCATTACAATGAACACAGAGAAAAGCAGAGCACTGTAAGTGAGGAAGAAAATTGTAAGAAAACCTGGACGATCTCAAGACTACCCATGTGCCCATGGCACTGTAGCCAATCTCCCTAGATGTGAACACAAGAAAAAAAAATATTTAAAGATTAAAGAGATGAATCCTTTGAATTGTTGTGATTTGTATACATCAACTGCCAGACAAGCTGGCCGTCAGACACAAGGCACAACAGTTTCAACCTATAACATCTGACACCAGTTCAAAAGAGGGCTCTGTAGTAGAAGGTTAAGGAAAGCCCCACTTCTTAAATTGAAACACAAGAAAGCCTGACAAGAGCATGTCCTGTTGACATGGACATTCAAGCTTTTTCACTAAGTACAGCATCCCTTTGTTTAAAGGGAAGAATTAAGCCTTCAAGAAAAAAAACAGCAACCCCAGAGTGAAATGGAAAAGTGGTCCTTACAGTAGAAAGTTCATTCATGGCTATAGGAAGTACTTGATTTGAGTTATTCTCTCCAAAGGGTGTGATACTAAATATTAAGTCTAGAGTGGCAATAATTTTGTCAATAACATTTTCAACTGAAATAGAATATGTTGAATACCAAATATTATATAATGAAGGGCATAACATTGTGTGCATGAGCTACCCAGCAAAATCATTTTCTACCCTCACACAGCACTCCATCCACATTCCATTAACACTTTCTTAATGACCTCCCACTCCCCATCTATGTCCTCTATAGTTGCTCTACTGTCTGTAACCTTAATACAGAAACAAGGAATTTTGGAAACCTGGTTTTGACAACATCTTTTACAGTAGGTCACATTATTTTATAATAATGTGTGATTTGAAAAAAGTGCAAAGGTGCCAATAGTTTTGTTCATGACTGTAAAGAGGAGGCTTTGTAAGATATCCGATTGAGTGTTTGGCCCAGTTTTCTGTGTCCCCTTTTGTTGCATTCAGTGAAGTGGTATTTCAAACTTAATCTGCATATAGATAAACACTACGTTTTGCTCAATAAATATACAGTCATAAAAAAGTTTGGGAACCCCTCTCAGCCTGCATAATAATTTACTCCACTTTCAACACAAAAAAGTGCTATGTCTTTCATTTCCCAGGAACATCTGAGTACTGGAGTGTTTTCTTAACAAATATTTTTAGTGAAGCAATAATCAGTTGTATGAAATTATGTGAAATGTGAAAAACTGGCTGTGCAAAAATTTGTGTACCCTTGTAATTTTGCTAATTTTAATGCATATAATTGCTTAATACTCATTACTGGCAACACTAAATTGGTTGGATTAGCTCATTAAGCCTTCATAGGCAGGTGTGTCCAATCATGAGAAAAGGTATTTAAGGTGGCCAATGGCAAGTTGTGCTACTGTTTGACTCTCCTCTGAAGAGTGGCAGCATGGAATCCTGAAAGCAACTCTCAAAAGATCTGAAAACAAAGATTCAGTATCATGGTTTAGGGGAAGGCTATAAAAGCTATCTCAGGGGTTTAAACTGTCAGTTTCAACTGTAAGGAATGTTATCAGAAAATTGAAGGCCACAGGCACAGTTGCTGTGAAACCAAGGTTTGGCAGGCCAAGAAAAATACAGGAGCAGCATATGAGGAGGATTGTGAGAATGGTAATAGACAACCCAAAGATCACCTCCAAAGACCTGCAAGAACATCTTGCTGCAGATGGTGTATCGGTACATCGTATCACAATTCAGCGCAATTTGCACAAAGAAACATCTGTATAGCAGGGTGATGAGAAAGAAGCCCTTTCTGCACTCATGCTTATTCACTTGTTGTATGCAAAAGTTCATTTAGACAAGCCACATTAATTTTGGAACAAAGTGCTTTTGACTGATTAGACAGAAATTGAGCGATTTGCATGGTGCAACACCGCATTCCAAGAAAAACACCTGCTACCTACTGTCAAATTTGGTGGAGGTTCCATCATGCTGTGGGGCTGTGTGGCTATTTCAGGGACCGGGGTCCTTGTCAACCCAATATCAACAAATTCTTCAGGATAATGTTCAAGCATCAGACACAAAATAGAAATAGTGAATTTATTACAAAAAAGCAAAAACAAAAGATAATTACAAAATTATACAAAAATTAAATAAAGAGGTGAGCCCAATGCGGTTTGACCTTAAGGGTCTTCCTCAGGGGGCACAAATAGACAAAAAAAGAAAAAAGGCAGAACGAGCCTTACAGTCTCTTAAGTTTTATAGTCCATGCTGAAGGTTTCCTCTACGAGGATCCGGCGTCTGACGTCATTTCCGCCTACTCCAGTGCCAGAGAGGAAGAGCGACGTCATCCAGGAAGTGGTTAGGAACGCAAATGCGTTCCAGGTTAGCATCCATGCCTAGCTATATAAAGAAACATTCTCATTAGCGTCGGTATATTGCCCAACCATCACCATTATGGACAGACATAATATCAAAGGCTATTGTGATACTAAGCTCTATAGTTAGTATAGGTATGGGTAGATAGAATTTGATTAAAAGTAGGGAGGGGTGTATGTATGGATGCTGGGTTTTCATTTGGAGGGGTTGAACTTGATGGACTTTGTCTTTTTTCAACCCAATTTAACTATGTAACTATGTAAGTCCACTCATCTATAAGAGATCAAGCTCTAAGAGCGAAGCATCAATATTTCTGTGTCCTATAATCAAATAATCAGTAAACATCACTTCCTGCCATTTGTCTTTCAGCGCAATGTGTGCTTACATTTGGAGTGCATATGCGTTCCAGCTCACTGTCTTGCCTATCTTATGACTATGCTTTTTTGTAGCATCCATATTCAAAATACATCCTCCAAATAATGGACGTATAGAGAATATTAATAATCGCCATAAAATGAATTAAAGAGTACAATAGCATTAGCAGAATTTGTGGTCTTGTGGTAGGGGAAGTTTGTTTGCCAATATATATAGCTTTATATATATTAGGCTTCTAAGGACAAACTCATAATGAAAAATCAAAACAAAAATTGAGAAAAGTGAAAAAATGAAAAAGTGTATGGAAACTTATACTTACACATTACTTGTACATCAGATCATCCAGACGTGTGCTGAGACTGAGCAAGCGATAATGCTTGATTAAATCGTTTTTCATCTAGTCTGTAGGAAGCAAGATAAATTGAGCATTTCATTTAGTCCTGATGGAGTAACTGTATTCAAACGAAATATCCATGTTTGTTACTACCAATTTATTGTTTTGTTGTACAGTGCTTTGCCCTCAAGGAGCGCTTTACAAATAAAAATATACATACATATACATACATACATTCCGCCTCCCTCCTAAATAGTAATGTAAATATACTACAGCAAGTCGCTTCATTGCGCACACGGTTAAAAAACATTGGCATCATTTGCAAACTGATGCAATAATTGGTGCCGGATGTCAAGAGGCCCCAATGTTGGCTTATAAAAGGGGTAGGAATTTAAAGGATATGCTAGTGAAGGCGAATAATAAAGCACATTACTCAACTCCGCATTTTTTACAGAACCCAAAGCCAGGCAACTATAAGTGCTTTAATTGCTCCATTTGCAATAGTATGATCCAAACTACTTCTTTTTCTCATCCTAGGACTTCACAAAGGTTTCAGATAAAACAGAGAATTACTTGCCAGTCAATGTATGTGGTATACACCCTGGTTTGTCCTTGTGGTCTATATTACATAGGAAAAACTATACAAAAATTAAAAGACAGATTTATCAAACACAAAAGTGTGATTAAAATAGGTCGATTAAAACTCTCGATTAAAAAACTCTGTTACTGAGAAAGGAGGCAGAATGGATCTTTCGGCTGAACACTGTGACTCCTATGGGTCTTAATGATTCATTAAATCTGTCCTGTTTTTTACAGAGCAGATAATGACTGCTGCAACTCTAATCGGCTCCTATTATGGATATTTTCTTTGATTCATCCAGTACGAATTTTTCTATCCAATTTTTCTATCCATACTAGATGATGAACCGGGATAGGTATGTTCTGCTTGAGATATAGATATTCTTCAAATCCAATCGTATAATCCAAGATTTAATAAAGAATATGTCTCTTTAGGGTTGTTACGTAATCTTGTAAAATGTTTTTTTTGGTATAATGTTTTTTGTATAATTATGTAATTTTTTTTTATTTTTTCTAGTGTATAACAGACTCATGGGACACCAGACTTAGACTGTATCTGGGGCTCTTAAACAAGAAATGGCCTATTTGTGATTTAATTGTGCACAGTAACATGAGTTATGATGTCATTTTTTTGTTGTATCTTGGCCATCAAACAGACATGATGTGCAGCAATTGTGAGTCATAACATGGATTTGGAAAAGTGTGCGAGAAATTGTTATTTTTTTCCCCTATTTTGAGATCTAATGCGTGCTATTTTTGTAATAACTAGAATGCGCATGCGCAACAGAGAGTGGAACGCATATGCGTTCCATTCTAAGAAGTTGTGCGCATATTCCCATTTTCGCCTATAATTGGGCGTTAATGCGCATGATTGAATGGAACGCATGCACGTTTTCGCCTATGACTGGGCGTGAATGCGCATGTTCGAGTGGAACGCATATGCGTTCCAAATAGAGATTTAGTGAGCACACTTCCTATTTTCACCTGTAATTGGGCGGAAATGACGTCACACGCCAAGCATCGTCTGTTTGGGAGCCTGCTTAACATGCCACAAGGTATTTGAACTGCATGTACACATACAATCTTCCTGCCTTTTTGATCTTTCTTATATTGAGGAGTTTTTTGCCCCTGATGAAGACCACCGTGGTGGTCGAAACACGTCGGGTTTTTCTATGATGTTTGTAAGTTTTTAACAATATGATATAATAAATTTTGATTCTTTTGTATAAGTCTGAGTGTGCAATCCATAGATATATCTATTTCTACTTAATAGTAATGTATTCTTATCTATACCACCCACGGAGGAGGTTATCTGGTCGATACCCATTAAATGTAGTGACGAAACATTATTATTATGTTCCCTACAATGTTGTACTAGGGGAGTGGATTCTTTGCCTAACTTGATGACACTTTTATGTTTGATAAACCTATCCTTCAATTTTTGTACAGTCTTGCCTGTGTAATATAGGCCGCAAGGGCAAATAATGATGTAAACCACAAACATTGACACGTAATTCTATGTTTAATTTTATATCTCTGTAGCGTTTGTGGATGGGCAAATGATGGATCTTATAACATACTGTTGCACACTGAGCAATTGAAGCATCTATAATTTCCTGGTTGAGGGTTAGAAAGAAATTGTGTAACAGAGTAATGTGATTTGTTATTGGCCTTCACCAAATGATCTTTTAAATTCTTCCCTCTTTTATATGCAAACATCTGGGATTCTTGACAAGACGTACCCAATATTGCATCTGTCTGTAGATGGTGCCAATGTTTGGAAATCGTATGTTTAACAAAACCACTAGCCATTGTGTATTTTGAGACAAAGACTGTTCTGCGTTTGGCAGATTCTGTTTTAGCCTCGTCGGTCTTTACCTTTGAGATTGCTTGTTCGATCACATCAGGAGTGTATCCACACTCCCAAAATCTGTCTGCCATAGATTGTATCGAGGAATCTAAAACTAAAATAAAATTTGAGTATGTGTTTGTGGATCTATATTAATCATCTTGAGTTTCTCCAAAAAATCAAAAGAATCCTTAATGAAGGAAGGAATCATGGATACATTACTCTGTAGATAAAAATCAACAAATTGAGCAATTGGCTGGCAAATTGAGCCAGAAGCAGATATAATCGGTCTCCCAGGGGGTTTACTTAGTGGTTTATGTATCTTGGGGTGCAAATACAAACATGGTCGGCGTGGATTCTGCATAATAAGGGAATCGTTAGTTTTTTCGTCAATCATTTTGGACCTCAGCGCTGTAGTTACCATATTCTTTATCTCCTTCAGATATGTGAAGGTTGGGTCACCAGATAGTTTCTCGTAACATACACTATCTGCCAATTGATTGAGCTTCTGTTCTATACTCTGCATAACCCATAATTACTATTCCCCCACCCTTGTCTGCTGGTTTTACAATGTGTGTTTTGTCATTAGCCAACTCCTGTATAGAGATTATTTCCTTATGTGGAACATTACTGGTATATCGATGTTTTTGTTTGGCATAATGATTTATATCCCGTCTAACATTGTTGGCAAATGTTGTTACTGACCTATTTTGTGTCGGTGGCATTTATGTTGATTTAAGTCGCAGTTGGTTGGCCATATTTGGAATCAGTTGCTCAGTCTCAGATAACGCCGGTTCATCTGTGGGATTAGAAGCAAAAAAAGATTGTAAATTTAATTTGCGACAAAATTTAAATAATTCAATCTCAAAATTGAAATGATTAAAATTGGTGGTAGGGACAAAACTAAGACCCCTACCTAAAACCTGTGCCTGTGTCTCTGTCAAAGGTGTAGAGGATAGATCAAATATCGTTTGTCCCTTCTGTGTGTCTTTACTGGACTGGATTGGGTTATCTGTAAATTCTCCTGATTCGTTTGTTCGTCTGTCCCTTGTTTTTGACTTATTCTGTCCCCTCCTTGTTTTTTTTCTTTGTTTGCCTTTTATGCCCTTTGATAAAAAATCAGTCTTATGGCGTTCACCAGGGGAGTCACTGTCGGCAGTATCACTAGCACTACTAGAGGAGGAGGATCCTCTGAATTGTTGTCGATTGGTGAACCTACGTGGTTTTCTGTTGAATATATCACCTTTAGACCACCTGTATATATTATCAGTTTTGTAATCTTGTATAACCTTCAGTAAAGTTTTCTTTTTAAAGGCTAATCATTTCTCCATGTATCAAGTTTTTGAGATAAATCGCCATTAAAAGTATCTCTTTACGCCTGGTTTGAGACTTTGTCAAATTCAAGTTCTGTCTTAAGAATATCAGTACGGATTTTAGATAAGTTATTGCTCATGTGTTCATCACCAGTACCATAAGGTCTAGTGAAGCCTTATTCAAAATAGCACTTCACTTACATAGTAAGTAAGGTTGAAAAAAGACACACGTCCATCAAGTTCAACTTTTTTTTTTTTTTTATATCTGCCTAACTTCCAGTTGATCCAGAGGAAGGCAAAAAAAACCCATCTGAAGCCTCACCAATTTGCCTCAGAGGGGGAAAAAAATCCTTCCTGACTCCAAAATGGCAATCAGACTAGTCCCTGGATCAATTTGTACTATGAGCTATCTTCCATAACCCTGTATTCCCTCACTTGCTAAAAAAACATCCAACCCCTTCTTAAAGCTATCTAATGTATCAGCCTGTACAACTGATTCAGGGAGAGAATTCCACATCTTCACAGCTCTCACTGTAAAAAACCCCTTCCGAATATTTAGGCGGAACCTCTTTTCTTCTAATCGGAATGGGTGACCTTCTGTCAGCTGGAAAGACCTACAGGTAAATAAAGCATTAGAGAGATTATTATATGATCCCCTTATATATTTATACATAGTTATCACATCACCCCTTAAGCACCTCTTCTCCAGCGAGAACATCCCCAATTTGGCCAGTCTTTCCTCATAGCTAAGATTTTCCATACCTTTCACTGCACCAGAAATAGGGGCTGGTCTAAAACTGAACTAAGCTCTCTTAGAACCCGGGGTGTATGCCATCAGGCCCTGGAGCCTTGTTTACATTAATTTTTATTAAAGCTTTATGAATCATATCCTGAGTCAGCCACTGACTAGATTGAGCTGAGCCATTAGTGCAGCTATAAAGTGAGCCTGGGAACTCAGACTCCTCTATTGTATACACTGAAGAAAAGAACTGATTTAACACATTTGCCTTTTCTATATCTGTTACAACCATATTGGTACCATTATTTAATGGAGCAACACTCTCAACCTGCATCTTTTTACTATTAATATATTTAAAAAACGTTTTAGGGTTAGTTTTCACCTCCACCTCAATTAACTCTTCATTTATTTTCGTTGCCTTCCGGATTGCTGATTTACAACATTTATTACAGTGTTTATGTTCATTAAATGCAGCTTCTGTCCCAACAGATTTGTAGTTTTTAAATGCCTTTCTCTTCTTCCCTATTAACTTCTTTACTTCTGTATTAAGCCACATAGGATGATTCTTAGAGCTTCTACATTTACTTCTTAAAGTGGACCCGTCACCCAGACACAAAAATCTGTATAATAAAAGTCCTTTTCAAATTAAACATGAAATCCAATTTCTATTTTTTATTAAAGCATTCATGGCTGTTGTAAGTTCATTTAAAAATCTCAGCTGTCAATCAAATATTGTCTGCCCAGCCTCTATGCCTAGGCATAGAGGCGGGGCAGACAATTGCTTTCACTTTCCATTCAGCACTTCCTAGATGTCACTGCTCTCCCCACATTCCCCCGTTCTCTTCACCGTTTAATTGTGTAACCAGGACATGGGGATGGACATCAGGTCCCCCATTCTGGTGCACAAACAAGATTCTGAGATGATACAAGGCTTGTCTTAATAACAGTGTCCACAAAATGGCTCCTGCCTGCTTGTTATAATTATGAATTCCCAGACTGAAGGAAACAAGATTCAAATAATTTATATAGTGTAATTAAAGTTCATTTTGCTTGACTAATGTGATAAAATAGGATTTTGAATAATTCTTTTGGGTGACGGGTCCACTTTAAGGAAATAAATTGAGAACAGTAATGATTTAATGTCATTTTAAATGACAACCATTTCTGTTCTGTGTTTTTAGCTGAGAACTTAATGCCCCAATTAATACTCTGTAGGGCAGCCCTCAAGGCACTAAAATTAGCTTTTCCAAAATTCATGTTTTTTGTTGCCCCAGTATATATTGTTTTTTGCACATTAAATGATATAACATTATGATCACTATTACCCAGGGGTTCAATGACATTTGCTATACGTTCTGGGTCATTTGAGATCACTAAATCAAGAATAGCATTTTTCTGGTAGGCTCCTCAACAACCTGTGCCATAAAATTGTCATGCAACAAGTTTATAAATTTGTTCCCATTAACTGATCCGGCAGTACTGTTGCTTTAGTCAATATCTGGGTAATTAAAATCTCCCATTATCATTATTTTACCCAAACTAGCAGCCTTTTCTATTTGCATGAGGAGCTTCGCCTCCTCCTCCTCACTTACATTAGGGGGTCTATAGCATACGCCTACAATTAATTTGCTGGACTCTTTACAATTGGTTAAAGGAACAGTAACACCAAAAAATGAAAGTGTTTTAAAGTAATGAAAATATCATGTACTGTTGCCCTGCACTGCTAAAACTGATCTGTTTGCTTCAGAAACACTACTACAGTTCATATAAACAAGCTGCTGTGTAAGAATGGCGGAAATTGAAAAACGGCTATATGGCACAGTTTAGCTAATGGATAACAGATAACACCATCAGACAGACAGAGCTTATCTGCTACCTGCTGTGTAACCTGCGCCTTTTCTCCTTTGAATGGCTGCCCCCATTGCTACACAGCAGCTTATTTATATAAACAATAGTAGTGTTTCTTAAGCAAACACGGCAGTTTTACCAGTGCAGGGCAACACTGCATTATATTTTCATTGCTTTAAAACACTTTTATTTTTTGACGTTACTGTTCCTTTAAGAACTCTACCCATAAGACTTCTGCCCCCTCATTTTCTAATATAACCTTCTCCTTTATATAAGCTTTGAAATCCTGCCTAACAAACAGACATACCCCTCCTCCTTTTCTATTGCCTCTGTCCCTCCGAAACAAAGTATAGCCACTGATAATTACTGCCCAGTCATGCGACTCATTCAGCCATGTTTCGGCCACACCAATCACATCATATTTTCCCTCCAGCTCTCCCATTTTACCAGTCAGACTACTTGCATTTGCAAACTTTCATTTAATACTGGTATTGAACATATGACATGTGGTCCTCCCTATCCTTAACAGTATCCCTAGCCAAATCTCCTCCCCCATTTTCCCTTTCTTTGCCCATTATCTCATCTAACCTGTCTTCCACTGAATCTTTTACTGAACCCTACCCCCCCCACACCTAGTTTAAAATCTCCTCTAACCCTCTAGCCATCTTCTCTCCCAAAACAGCTGCACCATCATTATTGAGGTGCAGCCCATCCCTAGCAAAGAGCCTGTAGCCGACTGAGAAATCAGCCCAGTTCTCCAAAAACCCAAAACCCTCCTCTCTACACCAATCTCTCAGCCACGCATTAATCTCCCTACGCTCCCGCTGTCTCCTTAGCATTGCTCGTGGCTCAGGTAATATCTCTGAGAAAATTACCTTGGAAGTCCTCTTGCTCAACTTTACACCTAGTTTTTTTAAAATCGTTCTTGAGGACTTCACCACCTCCTCTAACTTTGTCATTGGTACCTATGTGTACCAAGACCGCTGGGTCTTCCCCAGCCCCTCCCAATAATCTGTCCACTCGTTCCACCACATGCCGAATCCTAGCACCAGGCAAGCAGCAGACTGTTCGGCATGTAGGGGCCTTACAATAGATTACCCTATCCACCTTTCTAATAATTGAATCCCCTATAACTATAACCTGCCTTTCCTTCCTTGCACACCCTCCCCACCACCCATATTAGAGACACTGCCTCCCATGGTGCTCTGAGAGTCAGTCTGCTCCATACACGCCAGTTCAGAGTTTTCCTCCCCAGCATCTTCAGCCAAAATGGCAAATTTGCTGTTTTGGAGAAGCCCAGCCCCCCTACCCTTCTGTCCCCTACTTCCCCTCCTGACTGTCACAAACCTTCCTCCCTCATTAGCCTCCACTGCCCCTTCTCCTCCCCCCACTCCACTAGCCCCTGCCAGTGGTTGCTCTGCGAGCCTCCTTTATTCCCCCTTGTTTGCCGCTGCTCTCAGTGCTGCAAGTTCACCCCTCAGAGTCTGCAGTTCAGATTCCAAGATGAAAACCCACCGACATCTCTCACATGTAAATACTGCATGGAACTTCTGCTCCAACACCACATACATGTGACAAGACACACACTGAGTGATACCATCAAACCCACTTGCACTCATTTACACTGGGTACTTACAGTCTCCCAAATGCAATTCCTCACAAACGCCTTAAGGTTTTTAACGCTGCTTAACATTTAATTCACATGCAACACTTAGATCACATGCAACACTCGCTTAGCAGTTCCCACACTCGCTTTGAATTCAGAAGGTTAAAGGGATACTGTCGTGGGAAAAATTTTTTTTTTCAAAACGCATCAGTTAATAGTGCTACTCCAGCAGAATTCTGCACTGAATCCATTTCTAAAAAAAGCAAACAGATTTTTTTATATTGAATTTTGAAATCTGACATGGGGCTAGACATTTTGTCAATTTCCCAGCTGCCCCTGGTCATGTGACTTGTGCCTGCACTTTAGGAGAGAAATGCTTTCTGGCAGGCTGCTGTTTTTCCTTCTCAATGTAACTGAATGTGTCTCAGTGAGACATGGGTTTTTACGATTGAGTGTTGTTCTTAGATCTACCAAGCAGCTGTTATCTTGTGTTAGGCAGCTGTTATCTGGTTACCTTCCCATTGTTCTTTTGTTTGGCTGCGGGGGGGGGGGAAAGGGAGGGGGGGGATATCACTCCAACTTGCAGTACAGCAGTAAAGAGTGATTGAAGTTTATCAGAGCACAAGTCACATGACTTGGGGCAGCTGGGAAATTGACAAAATGTCTAGCCACATGTTAGATTTCAAAATTGAATATAAAAAAATCTGTTTGCTCTTTTGAGAAATGGATTTCAGTGCAGAATTCTGCTGGAGCAGCACTATTAACTGATTAATTTTGAAAAAAACTTTTTTATACCCATGACAATTTCACTTTAAGGTTTCGACCAGAGCACACAAAACCTGATCAGAATTTCTGGCAGAATTCCTTGTCATCTCTCCCAGTAGTGGGTGTATTTAATATTCTAAATCCACGAGGGATAAGCCTCTGTTTGTAATATTCACTTAATGATACACCATGCGAATGGAGTTCTAACAACTTCTTTTTCAACCTTTCTAAATCTTTGGTGAGGTCCTGAGGTCTATCAGGGCCAAATGCTTCAATTTGAAGTTACAGAGTGGTTGGATATTCCAACAAGACAATGACCCTAAACACTTCGAAATCTACAAAGGCATTTATGCAGAGGGAGAAGTACAATATTCTGAATATCATTGAAAATCTATGGGATGAGTTGAAGCAGGGTGTCCATGCTCGGCAGCCATCAAAATTTAACTGAACTGGAGAGATTTTGTATGGACGAATGGTCAAAAATACCGCCATCCAGAATCCAGACACTCATCAATGGCTATAGGAGGTGTCTAGAGGCTGTTACATTTACAAAAGGAGGCTCAACTAAGTACTGATGTAATATCTCTGAGGGATGCCCACATTTATGCACCTGTCTAATTTTATTATGGTGCATATTGCATATGTTAATCCAATAAACTTTGTGTCACTGCTGAAATACTACTGTTTCCATAAGGCATTTTATATATTAAAAGGAAAATGCTACTTTGAAAGCACAGCCAATGATAAACAAAACTCCAAAGAGGGGTTCCCAAACTTTTTCATATGACTGTATATGTATAGTGGTCTTTCAAAATTGGTGTCCTTCATTTACTTTCTTGTAAGAAATAGAAATTTTTCCATTTCCTTATTCTAAACTTTTTGTGTTTTCGTCTTTTTAAAACCTGTTAGATGGCATTTCATTCCAGTCTGTTAAGGAAAGGCAAGCTTTATCACGTATCAGCAGAGAAGAGCTGGAGGACAGATACTTACGTATCCATGATGAAAATCTGTTACTAAAGCAGCATGCCCACAAACAAGAGGATAAAATAAAGAGGTCAGGATGGGCAATTTTCTTTCTTTTTAATCTGAATTGTTTATACAATGAAAATTCTCGACCTTGTCATTTCTATGTTTGGGGTATATATATATTTTTGTTGTACAGTGCTTTAAAATATGTTGGCATTTGTTGGGGAGACAAAATGCTGCAAATGGTTTAATGATGATTATTATGAATAGAAATGCTTGCAGCATTGACTTGAAATCAGAGCCATATGGTGCCTATGCTTGGTGTCAATTGATCATGATATAGACGTGCATCTTTTACAGGTAGGGGTTTTCTGTAATACATTTTGAAAGTTATTTGTTGGTGGCCTGTGTTGTACTATTGGCTACTATTATCTACCTGTCTTAAGGGGGTAGTCCACTTTTAAAGTTGTTCTTCACATTTGAAAACATGAATATGAATAGTCGAGGGTCTGATAATTAAGGACAAATAACAACATTTTAGGCTTCAACAGCTCATTGCCCGGTTAATGACCCCCATCTGAAATCTTCAAAATCTGAAATCTGGCAAAAGAGGGAGACAAATAATATATAATTCCATAAAGGGGTTGTTCACCTTTAAAATAACTTTTAATATGATGAAGAGAACTAAAAAGTAGCAATAACACCAAATACAAAATGCCTTACAGAGTATTTATTTTTAGTTGGGGTCAGTGACCCCCATTTGAAAGCTGGAAAGAGTCAGAAAGACAATAATTAAAAAAAAAAGCCAATTGAAAAGTTAGCCATTCTAGAACATAGTAAAGTTAACATAAAGCTCATCCACTTCTTTAAAATTAAGAATGTCCAATCCTATACAACATTTTTCACTTTGTATATATATATATATATATATATATATATTTTTTAACTATTTGCCTTCTTCCTGTCTCTTTCCAGCTTTTATGTGGCGGTCACTGACAATAGCATCCGAAAAAATTTTGTTTTGTGCAGCTACAATTTTCTTGTAATTGTTACTTTAAATAATTCATCTTTCAGTACAGTACCAGGTTCTCATTCAAACCCAGCCTCGTTATAGATGAAATATCCCCTTTAAGTTAATATTTATTAAAGTGGACCTGTCACCCAAACACAAAAAGCTGTATAAAAGTCATTTTCTAATTAAACATGAAATCCAATTTCTATTTTTTATTAAAGCATTCATAGCTGTTGTAAGCTTATTTAAACATCTCAGCTGTCAATCAAATATTGTCTGCCCCTCCTCTATGCCCTAGGCCAGTGATCCCCAACCAGTAGCTCGTGAGCAACATGTTGCTCTCCACCACTTGGATGTTGCTCCCAATGGCCTCAAAGCAGGTGTTTATTTTTAAATAAGTTTTGGTTGTATAAAAACCAGGTGCACTGCCAAACAGAGCCTCCATGTAGGTTGACAGTCCACATAGGGGCTACCAAATGGCCAATCACAGCACTTATTTGGAACCCCAAGAACATTTTTCATGCTTGTGTTGCTCCCCAACTCCTTGTACTTCTGAATGTTGCTCACGTGTTCGAAAGGTTGGGGATCCCTGCCCTAGGCAGACAATTACTTTCACTTTCCATTCAGCACTTCCTAGAAATCGCTGCTCTCCTCTTATTCCCCCTTTCTCTTCACCGTTTAATATGTAGCCAGTGCAGGGGATGGACATCAGGTCCCCCATTCTGGTGCACAAACAAGATTTTGAGATGATGCAAGGCTTGCCTTAATAACAGTGCCCACAAAATGGCTCCTGCCTGCTTGCTATAATTATGAATTCCCAGACTGGAGGAAACAAGATTCAAATAATTTATATAGTGTAATTAAAGTTGACTATGAAGATTTTCATTCATCCAGGTCATGGTATATCTAGTATAGTTAAATCTAAAAACAACTGGACTTGCTGAGTAATCAATGAAGACGTTTCACTACTCATCCGAGCAGCTTCTTCAGTTCAACTGACTGGTGTGGGATCCAACACCAAAAGAAAAACAAAGGAATGTGGTATACGGAGTCCAGTGTAGCGAGTAGTGCACAGATCTATACATTGGGGAGACAAAACAACTGCTCAGCATAGGAGGGCAACGCTACAGGGCAAAACTCAGCTGTCTTTCTACACCTAAAAGACAAGGGACACTCCTTTGAAGATAGCAAGGTCCAAATCTTGGATAAAGAAGACCGCTGGTTTGAACAAGGCGTGAAAGAGCGATTCTTGTCAAGGTGGAGAAACCATCCCTGAACAGAGGCGGGGCCTTCGACACCACCTGTCTGCTACATACAATGCTGTTCTAACATCTGTACCCCGGCGGTTTAGAACACTTCACACATCCACTCTCACAAGTAACACCTGTTTCTAGGAGTTGTATGACTCATTGGATAATCCTATCACAGTAACTACACAGAATCAACACCTCTGTGAATTTCTTCAGATGTCACCTCTTTGAAGAGTTACAACGTGCCATTGTGATTGGATTAGTGGAAGAGTTTATATGCCGAGAATTTCCCACACCAGTCAGTTGAACTGAAGAAGCTGCTCGGATGAGTAGTGAAATGTCTTTTTTTTGGGTGACGTGTCCCCTTTAACAGGATTTCTAATTCAATTTCCTTTAGATATGCTTACAATTAGGAGTATTTTAGGGGAAATACTGAAGAATACATATAAGTACAAGTATTGGATCTATTAACTGGAATGCTTGCGACCTGGGGTTTTCTTGATAATGGTTCTTCTGTAATTTAGACCACATAAAATAAACCCATTGCTTTGCCATCGGTATGGAATATTTTAGTTTTCATCAAGTACAAGGTACACTTTTATTATTACAGAGGGAAAAAAAATAATAGTTTTGAAACGTTAAAATTACTTACTTAGAATGGAATGTAGGTGACCTTTCCATTATTCTGAGCTTTTGATATTGGGTTTATGGATAAGAGATCCCATGCCTTTAAAACATAGAGCTGACCTGCATATGACACAAGAAAACAGAGCAGCCTGATGCTTTATAAAACAGAAAAACTGTAAGGTTACATGTACATCAATGTGAATAAATTACCTGTTCCTAATGACATATACCCACTTTTTTACCTGCCTTTCCTATGTTTTTATTCATTTTCTGTGCTTTTGTTTGGATTTAGATTTATTCTCGTCAGATTTTCTTTTAAATGCATGCTGTCATATATATTCAGTACTAAAAATAATGCAGTTTGCTTTTATTTCCTTTGTATATTGCTTTTCAATAGTTTTCCACATTAATTAGTCTGTCAATGTATACAAATAACTCACACAGTTTTTCTTGCAAAGGAGGCTGTGTTACACTAACACCACATGAAATCTGTGGTGGAAATGGCCAGGATTCTACGAACATTTCTTTGTGGTATTTTTAAATTAAATGGCTAGTTAATTTAACATATACTGCAAATGTGTCCCCTATCACACAATTTGCCATGCATGGTCAGTTATGCTCTAAGAGCTCTTAAGGACATGTGGACAAAATATGTTATTTTTTTCCTTTTACCACACTAAAATGATAAGCCTTAGGAAACTGTTATTTGTCAATGCTATAAAGCAGATTGCTACCAGTGGTTTCAATTATCTTCAAAGGGTTCTTTCATAGGCAGTAACAGTTCTATCAAAATCTGCAAAGCATTATTGGTCTTGGTATTGGACCCTTCAACTATTTGATTCTTTTGCTGACTCTCACATTCCTTTTCATCTTTTTGTTAATTGCAGAGAAGGAGTGGCCTTGTGGTTTTGTTCAGCCTGCACAGTTTGGAAATGTAGCCTCAATATGTTAAATGCTTACCTAAATTTAAACATTTAATAAAGGGATTTAGCAATATTTTAAAGTGAATCGGTATTAAAGGTGTAAAGCTAGTATATTTAAAGGAATTGTTCAGTGTAAAAATAAAAACTAGGTAAATAGATAGGTTCTGCAAAATAAAACATATTTCTAATATAGTTAGTCAAAAATATAATGTATAAAGGCTGGAGTGACTGGATGTCTTACATAATAGCCAGAACACTACGGCTCTCTTGGTTTACACTGACTGGTTACCCTTGTCAGAGACTTGAGCTGCATGCTGAGGATCAATTGCAAACTCACTGAACAGATATGTGCCATGTGCCCCCCCTTCAATTCGCTGACTAGCTCAGAGTTATAGAGCTGAAAAGCAGGAAGTAATGTTCTGGCTATTATGTTAGTCATCCAATCACTCCAGCCTTTAAACATTACATTTTTGGCTAACTAACTATATTAGAAACATTTTTTAAAAGCCACAATGTATTGTACCATGATTTTTTTCCTTTAAGTGAACTGTTGTAGTTTTGAGCAGGCAGTCCAACTTGGTTGGTTTGGGGCTGGCATATGGCATATGGCTTATGGCAGTGGATCGAAGGCAAAACTTCTGATATGGCCCCTCTGTTCTTGTGATACCCCTGTAATACTCTACCATCTACTTAATAACCACCGGAGATCTTGCCCCATGTGAAATCATCAGTTATGAGCCTTAATTCTCTTATGAGCCTAATACAACTGTGGTCAAGGTTGGGCCCAGGCTAAGAAAGATTAGTGTTGTTCCTGCACATCATTAAACTGTCAGCAGCTAGGCAAGAAGATTTTGCTTACACATAGTTATATATAATGTATTGTTCTTAGAAATTTTCATTAACTGACTATTTTATCCTCAACCCAGAATGGCAACAAAATTGATACGGCTAATGCAAGACCGGAAGAAAGCTGAACAAGGGGCTGCACCCTCAAGAAGGTCAGGAAGAGATGTGGAGTTGGAAGAAATTATTGAGCAGCTTCAAGAGAGAGTCCATGATCTAGAGAAGCAAAAAGAGAGTCTCCAACATAGACTGATAGCAGCTAAACAGCAACTGCAAACACAGGGCCATAGGCACTCTCCCTACAATTATGTACAGTCTCGCGTTAACTCTGGTTTGCGCAAAGTGGCAGAAGGAGTTCTAATGCATGAGAGCATCCGCAAAGGTATGTTTTTCTGTTTAGATAAAACATATTCAGTAGGGATGTAGTATATAAAAACAGGGATACGTTGTTTATTAGCAGGTATGTTTTTAATTGTATGACAGTCTTCAGAAGCTGCCATATGTGCTAATTGTTTTGATCTTCACTCTAGCCGTGAGGCTTATACTTTTATGCTGCTGAAAGATACTTTAGTGATTGTATCTACAGTGATTGAGAAATTGTAAAATAGATGATGGGCTTTCTTTATCTCCTGGCACTGTTCTGTCATTTTATAGCTTTTTCCCCTATTTTCCCCATGCCTCATCTTACCCTACCCTCTTTGCCCAGTCTTACTTTACAACTGTTACTGCATATATTGAATTTTTATGTATATATGATACATATAATATAATAGGGGAAGTAAGGAAATTAATTAACTTATATCATGCCAGCATTTATTCATTTTCCTAATTCTTCATAACAGTTCCAAATTAATTTGAAAGACTGAGTTAACCATTACAATAACATTGTCATATCTTAAATGCAGCTTATGTCCCCACAGACTTGAAGTTTTTAAATGCTTTTCTCTTCATTCCTATTAACTTATTTATTTCTATATTAAAGGAGAAGGAAAGGTTACAACTAAGCTTTCCTTCTCCTTTAAGCCACATAGGGTGGTTCTTGGTGATTCTACAAAAATTGAGAACAGTAACAATTTAATATAATTTTAAGTTACAACCATTGCTGTTCTGTGTTTTTAACAGAAGACTTAATTTCCCAATCTATGCTCTAAAGCAGGGGTCCCCAACCTATTTTAACTGGGAGCCACATTCAAATGGAAAAAGAGTTGGGGAGCAACACAAGCATGAAAAAGTCCATTGGGTGCCAAATAAGGCCTATAATTGGTTATTTGGTAGCCCCTATGTGGACTAGCAGTCTACAAGAGGCTTTACTTGGCACTATACTTAGTTTTTATGCAAATAAAACTTGCTTCCAAGCCTGGAATTCAAAAATAAGCACCTGCTTTGAGGACACTGAGAGCAACAGCCAAGGGGATGGAGAGCAACATGTTGCTCGCGAGCTACTGGTTGGGGATCACTGCTCTAAAGGGTAGGTAGCCCTTAAGGCGCTAAAATTAGCTTTTCTGAAATTCAAGGTTTTTGTTGCCCCAGTGTATATTTGTTTTTTGCACCAGACAGACAGACATGAGATCACATTATGGTCACAATTGTGTTAATATAATTTTAGGTGGAACTGTCCCTTTCAGAAGGAGTTTGTTTTACAAACGTGAAACATGATGTTGTTAGAGATTAGAATAACCGTAAAATGTAAATGTAAATTTCCAACAGGACGTGCTTACACAGACAGACTTTAAAATCATCATCACACTAAATGTATTAAGTATTTTAAAAAAAAGTATTTTAGCCTTCACTGTCACAAACCGTTTTATTTTAATGTATAATTATAGAAGCACAAAGCTTCAGTGCACCAGGTAGCACCAGGGTTCACACAACACATCATTAGGTGCAATGCACTTGTATCTTGATTCAGAGCAATCTGCAACATTCTTTTTGCTAAAGACTTTGCTCCATGGCATCAATGTAATTCTCCTACCGCACACCTGTAGTTCACCAATCCTGCAATTGGTGGTGCGTTCCTTCCGTTGACCCGGCCGGGTCCCTTAGCAACCGATGTGTATAAAAAACGGATCCGCACACACGCTGATTAATGCAGTCGGGGAATATCCCCTTTTATTCAGCCACAAAAGATCAACGTTTCGGGGGGGGAACACCCACCCTTCATCAGCGTGTGTGCGGATCCGTTTTTTTATACACATCGTTTGCTCCATGGCATGACATAGCAAAAACTAAGAGTGTCATAAAAATTATACCAGACATACTAAACTAACTAAAACGAAAGGATCAAGCACACGTCAATCACACTGAATATTGAATTGATGGCAACTGGACTTATAAAGCTTTCAGCGAAATTGCATTCATTTTGACACATCCACCATAATTGCATTTGGTGGAGCTGCTATTGCAATCTCCATGTTTTTTCTCAACAATACTGAGAAAATACATGGAGATTGCACTTTGCTCACTGTACTAGCTGTTGTTAATGACCCCTAATCATTCAAAAGCTGTTCAGTCCATTGTGTTGAAATGCAGATTTTCAGTAAATAAACCTAAAAACTACAAACAACTAATGCTTTATTACCTCTTTTTAGGAATGCGAATACAAGATCCAGACATGACTTTTAAGTCTACCCAAGTCATTCTTCCAAGATATGGACATAGTTTGCTGGAAGATGCCAGGGCAGAGATAAGAAACTTGTATGTTATTCATCTGAATTTGCCTTCAAATTTTTTTTAATGGCTTCTGTCTTGATTTTTTTTCTATTACTAAATTACACAATGACATTGCACAACATGTCACGGCATTCATTTTAGTACATAAAGGTGTGACTGATTAAATTAAGTATCAGGGTGACCCCTCTAAGCCAAATGTCTGGATACCAATTTCTCCATCTATAAGTGCATAGAAAAACAATCTGCAGCAGTTATCTGGTATTACTCAGCCACATGCAGCTAATAACATTTGTAGGTATCCTTTATCCCTAAAAATGTCTTTAGTTAAGTGTGCCTTATTGACTCTTATTGAATGCATGTTTTATAAATAAAGGAGACTTTCAAACCTGCTCAGAGCTTTAAAGGGGTGGTTCATCTTCATATTAAAATTTGTAATTTGTCCCTCCACTAAACAAGCATTTTTTCAATATATATGCTTTTCCAAAAATTAAAGGCTTAGGAGATATCAACTCTCAAATGGAAAAAAGATCTCCAGTGCAGGGAATCTCCTCTTTCTCAATCCTCATAAGCACATCTTACACATAGTTTGGGCACAGCCTGCTTCAAATGATGATGCACAGTCATATTTATTTCTATCCACTGGTACCAAATCAGCGTTTGAAGAAGTCAGTGATCAAACCGCATGTGTCCTAAGATACACTTAGGAGTACTAAGAAACGGTTTTGACCATTCATTGCCAATTTGCGAGTTCTTTTACGCCGTTAATTTTCGGTAATGCATTTTTTTAAATTCTGGTTTAGTGCAGCAAAAAGCCATGTACAAATTTTATTATGAAGTTGAACCACTGCTGTATACTGCTGTACTGCTGTATTCTAGGGGTGATAGGTACCCTTTTATTATTTTATTTTTTTATCAATACTTCATAACCGTAATAGGACAACCCCTCAGTTGACCACTTGGTACACACATAACACACATAACCTATACAGACCTATTGATATACTCACATATATAAAAATATGTATACACATAGATATACTAAACTAGTTTTAGATCTTGAAATCACTCTAGCCTTTGATATGGTTTTTTAATACATGATCCAAGCCCCTCTTAAACGCATTAGCAAAATCGAATTACACCATAAATTGTATTTAAACCCGTAACCTATGTCTTCTTGTCAAGATTAGGACTTATTGATTATTCCTTGTGGGCAGGAAATATTGTCAAAATTTAATTATTTCACACACAAATCCTAAAATAGACTGGATAAAATGATTTGGCACCTTTTAGTGTTGTTGTTGGGTATATTTTCATTTCTACCAGCCTATTCTCCGTTAAAGGTGATCTAATCTCAAATAAAATTGTAATTTATATTCATTTTCTGTTTTTAACAGTTTCTGGGATATTATCTTTTATAATATTAGGCAGGCTTAAGTTCAACAGTTAAAAGGGGTTGTTCTTTAAAAGTTGAGTTAAATAACCTTTAGTATGATGCAGAGAGTGATATTCTGAGACAATTTGCAATTGGTTTTCATTTTTTATTTGTCTTTTCGCTTTTTATTCAGCAACTCTCCGGTTTGTAGTTTTTAGCAATCTGATTGCTAGGGTCCAAATTTTCATAGCAACCATGCATTGATTTGAATAAGAGACTGGAATATGAATAGGAGAGGGCCTGAATAGAAAGACGAGTAATAAAAAGTAGTAATAACAATAAATTTGTATCCTTGCAGAGCATTTGTTTTTTAGATGGGGCCAGTGTCCCCCATTTGAAAGCTCAAAAGAGTCAGAAGAAAAAGGCAAATAATTAAAAAACTATTTAAAAAAAAAAAGAAAGAATGTAGACCAACTGAAAAGTTACTTTTCCTAGCCATTTTATAACATACTAAAAGTTAATGTAAAGGTGAACAACCCCTTTTAATGGAAAGAGTGTCGGTAACCCAGAGTATCTATGCAATTTTTGTGCAATTCCAGGATTCGTTTTGGTGAATCATTTCATACCAGTAAAAATTACTCTATACACCTTGAGATTCCAATATGTAATATTTGTTACACTGGTGAATAATATTTGCAAACCTAGATACTCTGGCCCTCAAAAGCACAAAACATGGGCACAGAAGCTTGCACTAATAACTGAGTGCAATTTATTTAATGCAGAATATTTAACAGTCAAAATGCGTAAAAGATCCCTGTACTTAATACCTGGTAAGTGGTACTTTACTGAAATAGTTCTGACACATTGGCGCTAGAATTGAGACAATTTAGATACAAACAATTTGTCTGTGACATTTTTTTCCTTGCAGTTGTGCCACAATTGTAAATTATGCCTTTCATCTTTCAATTTACTGTACAGGTATGGGACCTGTTATCCAGAATATTCGGGACCTGGGGTTTTCCGGATAACGGATCTTTCCGTAATTTGGGTCTTCATGTCTTAAGTCTACTGGAAATTCATTTAAACATTAAATAAACCCAATAGGCTTGTTTTGCTTCCAATAAGGATTAATTATATCTTAGTTTGGATCAAGTACAAGCTGCTGTTTTATTATTACAGAGAAAAAGGAAATTATTTTAAAAAATTTGGATTATTTGGATAAAATGGAGTCTATGCGAGACAGCCATTCCGTAATTAGGAGCTTTCTGGATATCGGGTTTCCGGATAAGGGATCCTATACTTGTACTTTATACTTCTAGTAAATAAGCTAATCTTATAAACCTAATTTTTCCAAGACCGTACAACTTTTGCAGATGTTTAAATTTACTGTGATATTAATTGACTGATGTGTTGCTAGAGGTAATACGTTGTTGTCTACTTAATTTTAGATTTTTGAGTAAATTGTCTGCAAGTTCTATAGCCACAGTTAGCTTATAGTATACAGTGATCTGCCGCTGAAGACTTTAACAAAAAATAAGAGTGCTAAATACAGTAGAACCCCCATTTTACGTTTTTATGGGGACGAGAAAAAAAATGGTGGAAAATGTAATATGGGGGAATATGTAATATAGGACCACAAAAAATCAGAGTATGTACAATTGAGGTTTCACTGTATTTCATGGGAAGTAGTAGGATTTTGCCTGATTGTTTTGATTGTTTCTGCAGAGAAAATGTGGTTGAGGCACTACGTAGTCGCATTGAAGAAATGGAGCATTCAACAGATATCCTTAGGCATGAACTACAAAGTAAGGAAAAAGAGTATGAGGAGAGTTTCTTAAAGTTTAGAGAACAACAAGCCACAGAGAAGAGGTAAGAATCAATAAGATTTTTTAGACTCCAAAGCAACAAAACACAAGAACAAGTAACAGGATCTAGTCTGGTATTGGCTGAATAATTTGGCAAGATTTTTTAAAAATATATATGTAAGTAAGATAGTAGCTCAATTAATATGTACTAAGCATATGTGTGTGTCATATGTCATGCTGTATATTTAATTATACATCACCTAGTTGCCAGTTATCTGGGCATTCATAGTGGAATTCAGTAAAGGAGATAGCCCTCACTCAAGCCTGGAGTCTGACAGGTGTTATGACTGTTTGCCAGCTGATGGCGATCTTCAGCATGTAGTCCAGACATGGATGTTTTATCAATGTTGAGTGAAACCTGGGCTGTTTTAGGCACTACAGTTGTTTGATAGGGTAATAACCATGGACCACTAGCTATATCTTGGGAGTAAGCAAAGTATTATTAGTCATTAGCTATTTTCAGTCATTCCATACTCTCTAAAATTATTGGGGATGCCAATTTTTTGGTACCCCAGGCAGCATATGTTTTGATCTTTTTTCCTGGGCCGGTCTTCTGATTTTCTAAAAAAATAAATAAATGAGAGAAAGGGGAATGCAGAGCCACTATTTTATTCTGTCTCCCTGGTACTCCATATGCAGGTATTAAGTGGAGTTTTGTCTTTTGAATTTCATAATAGCACTTACTGTTATCTTTATTGGGAGATATTCCCTGTGGGACAGCAAAGAGTGACCAAGCATTATGGATAAAATAGGAACTAGTATAAGCAAAATAGTTGATTCTTACAGTATAGTTTTTATTTACATTCTCCATACTTGCTTTTTATGCATTAGGGTTTGATTTTAGTAACATTTTCTGTTTTGCTCTACTGTGCAAGCACTTATACTTCGCAAGGTGCCTGGGAGAGTCAGTAAAGATGTCCACGCAGTGCTGCTTTTGATAGTTTCCAATGCTCGGTATTTTCCCAAAAAAGAAGCCCCTACCCAAGGAAAAAAAGACTTAATGTTGACCTGGTACCCTTAAAAATAATTACAAATCCTATTTTATGATATTAGTCAAGCCAAATAATCTTGACTTTTACTACACAGAATATTTAAATCTTGGTTCTTTTAGTCTTGGAATTCACAATCACAGGTGTGAGTTATTTTAAATAGGGGAAGGGAATAGGCAAAATTTACTGTTACTGTTTATTGTTAAAGCCACCAGTGTTCTGGGGTCAGTGTTCTATAGTATCCATTTATTGGTGTATGGTACACATTAATGTGTCACCACCTTGAGATGGATGTAATTGTATCTGAATGTTGCTCGAATAAAAAAATGTTTTAAAAAAAAAAAAGTAATAACTTTTGAAAAAAAGACTTCAGGCATTGGAGATATTTTCTTTATGGCATACAATTAGATATGAAATTATACTGTAATTAATTAATTAAATATATAATTAAGACACAATGAAATTAAATTACCTACTGCTTAGTATACTTATTAATATACTTATTCAGTTGTTGTGGATCTTTTGTGCTTACGCTTACAGAACCGCAATCAAGGAGAATGTTGTTATGATAAAGCTGCAAAAACAGCTGGCAGATAAAACACATGCTTTCACTGAGATGGATGGCAGATTTCGACAACTTCAACAGGTAATCTAAGTTTTTGTTTTATGTATGCAATATTTTACCTGGAATGTTTGGTACCTAGATTTACAAGGTCTTTCATGCAAATCGCATGTGGTAAAACATATATTGCATGTGCATCGTGTTGACCAAAGATATATTTATGTAAATATGTATATGTATTCTCATATACACATGTACATAAGTATTAATGGCTATATGGGATATTTAATAAAATTTACAAGATGTCTACAGTACCGTACACATACAACCCAAGTTAATCTGCATAGAATATGTAACAGATATTTACATGGATAGCAAGTTTGGTTATGTCAGATTTAAATCCATGGCCTCCAAAATACTTATCCTTCCATTGGGTTTGGCATCTGTGTCCTCACTGCAGGAACTCCAGGGACTCTCTGACTAACTTAACATATTGTGTTAACCTAGAGATTGACTGTAGGTACATGTGTCAGGTTCTTATTGGTCCGTGGCCATTAAGTTAATCTTAAGGAGTTGGGCATTATATATTGTGATACTATCTAATACAGGGATGTAAATTATACAACATCATCAAATACACAAATCACAATGTATATATAAAATATACACATATTGTATATAATATAGATAGCAACTCTTCCTGAGGTAACATTGCATAGTGGCCAGATTTTACCTTGCGAGGCAACATTGGACTACGTTGGACTATGTTTTACCACCAGCGATTTTAATTAATCCTGGTAGGAATGTAACTTTGGACGTTTTGCCACCCGTGCTGGTGGAGATTAAGTACGGGTGACAAAAAGTTGCATCTGCCGTATCCCTACAAACAAAGACCACGTATGGAGAAAAGTACTTTTGTGTATAGCATCAGTGTTGATGTTTTGCATTGCTTTGCAAATAGTGCTTGTGCTCATGAGCCCCTGTGTGTTTTTTTTTTTAAAGACCTGGTTCTACCCCATTTTTAGCAGTTCTAAAAATGCAAGTTTTAGATGTCTATATTGAAAAAAAGGAAGCATATTATATAAAATATTCTGTTTGGGGGGAGCATTTTCATATGAAAAATGCACGTGTCCATCAAGTTCAGTTAGTTCTGCCTACTGTTAGTTTAAAATAAGAAAGTTGCATTCAGGAGTATCAGGAGGACAACTTTTCAATTGGCCTTTATTTTTTCCTTTTATAGTTAGATATTGCATTTTGCATACTCTTTAGAGCTTTTAAAAGGTCTATTGTTATTATTATTTTGTATTCAGGGTCGGACTGGACCATTGGGGGCGCACCGGGTTCTAAACCTCCTGGGCCCCGGCTGCAAGCATGCAAAAATTCCAATGCACATGCACGAACTTCTGCGCATATGCGCGCATGTGCACACCCGCCACGCCACCCTGCAGTTTGTTTTTTTTATGGGACCGGCTGATCGGGGAACCAGGTTTGTGCCGGCTGGGGCCCACTGGGTTTTTTCCCGGGGACCCGCCAGCCCAGTCTGACCTTGTTTATATTACTCATCTTTCTATTCAGTCCCTCACTTATTCATATTCCAGTCTCTTATTCAAATCAACACATGGTTGCTAGGATTTGCTGATCTTGCAAACTGGAGAACTGCTAAATAACTGAAAAAATGCAAATAAAAAATTAGCCAAATGCAAAGTTTTGTAGAATATCACTCTCTACATCATACTAAAAGTTAACTCAAAGTTGAACAAAAAAATCAATTTTTCAATTTGGTGATACATGCGGATGACACAGTTAGACAAGTCATTAAAAAATCTGTTGGTTTGTGCTATTGAACAAGCTTACAGTGAAGCTTAATTTTATTTGAGAGGGCATTTCAGTTTGACAGTCCCATGTCCCATGTGCTGGCTAGGTAAGTCTGGAGTTTTCGAGTCGATCCTAGTAACTAAAAAGGGAACCAGTACATGCATTGGACCTGTGAAAATCGAATCTGATTTGAGTTTTAAAAACTCAATTCAAGTTTTTTCTCCTAAAAAAACTTGAATGTCAGGAATGCTGCAGGCAGCTCAGAATTGATCCCTGGACTTCTCCCATTAACTTAACAGCAATTCGGCAGGTTTTAGGTAGCAAATAGTCAAATTTGAGTTCTTAAAGGGCCTTAGTATGATAAATCTCAAAAATCAAATTCTAAGTTTTTTTAAAAACCAACTGGAATTTGAATAACTCCCTAGTCTAATTTGACGGTTTTGACCATAAAAAAACTTGAAAATTCAAATTTGAATTTTCAATTCGACCCTTGATAAATCTGCCCCCCAATGTGCATACCCATTGTTTCCATTCTGGCAAACAAAAATCTTTATTGCAGGGATTTTTGATATACCCTCAGAACCTGTATTCCATGTGAAAAATGAATCAACTAAAGGCATTTCAAACAGCTGTGTAGCAAATGTTAATCAGTCTTTGACACTGAATGTACAAAAGCTAAGAATACTTAGCTGAGGCAAAAAAAAACCAAGGCACTGAATTTATAAACAATATTTTCATGTGAAATGTGAATGTTTAATGAGACAGAACATGGTAAAACTCGATTAAATCTAGTGTACTGGAATGAAGTTATTCAGTAGACTTATGTTCATCCAAATTTTAGAAAAAAACTTTTACAGAAAATCCCCAGGTTCCAAGGATTCTGCATAATAGATCTTATACCTGTATAATATAATAGATATATTTATGATAACAGTATCTCTTTAAGCTTACTGGTCCTATCAAGGCAAATCTGTTTTGTAGAGGCTAACAATCTGCTACTTATCTCAGTGATATGGGGTTCTCTGCCTCTGTTTGCATGCCTCTGAAATTTAACATTACCAGTTAGGCATCAACATTAAATAAAAATAATTTTGTTAAAAGGGGGCTATTGAAGACTTGTGATATCACTTGTTGGTACAGAAAAATGGAAGGGTTTAGTATATGAACATTATAGGGATCTAGGAACATGTATGAAATTGGAATTGTTACTGTAGACTATGGTGTTTGGTTCTGGGGATTGTTCTTATTGTGCCATTGAAATAGTTATACTGATGCTTAATTTAATATTTCACCCTTTATTGGTTTATAGGATCTAAAGTCAATGAAAACCAGTCAAGAGGCTTTCTTAAATCAAGTGGATGATCTCAACAATCAGTTAAAGGAAGAGCGTTTGAAAAGCTTTAATCTGGAAAAGAGTTTGCAGTCTAGTATATTATCACAAAGGAGAGTGGAAGAGGTTTGTACTCCTTTGGGTAAAATGGAATAAAAAGATTTCCCATTTACCCTCATGGGATACCTAAAAATTCCCACCCCTAGTGCACATTTTATGGAATATTAGTTTTAAAATGTTTTATTATAAACAGTCTTATTGTATAAACTGTATATTAAAATTGTATATTTCTAAATTTTTTTCATGGTCAAAACTCTCAAATTCAAATTGTGAATCATCCAAACTCGATTTGAATTTGAATTTGAATTTAAATTTTCGAGATCTATCATACTCTGGCCCTTTAAGAACTCAAATTCGACTATTTGCCCCCCAAAACCTGCCAAGTTAATGTATAAGGCAATGGGAGGTCCAGGCATCAATTTGGACATGTTACTAGCCTTCCTGATATTCGAGTTTTTTTCAGAGAAAAATTTGAACAGAGTTTAGTCAAATTTGATCTGAATTCCATTTGAGTCAGTAAAAATCGTGTGAGTTTTAGGTATTTGATTTTTTTAATTAAATAACTTCTCAGAATATTTGAATTTAATAGAGTTTAAAAAAATTCACGAATTCGGAATTCAACCTTTAATAAATGTGCCTCTTAAAGTTTACATGATTTTCTGGTAGACTTAAGGTATGAAGATCCAAATTATGGAAAGATCAGTTATCCAGAAAACTCCAGATCCCGAGCATTCTGGATAATATGAACCATACCTGTACTATAAAATGTTTTAAACCATAATCAATAATTACTAAAGACTGTTATGACATTCAGTGACTTATTTACATGTCATTAATAGTGTTTTAGCTTAAAAAAAACAGTATTGAACTAGATTGTTTACAGGCAAAAAAAGCCTGACCTAATTCTATTACAATTTTAATTTTACTATACTCTTAGTTTTCTCCTTTTTAAAGACAAGTTGCCACGCAGCTGGGTTTAGTTACAGCACATTTTTGAAGCCACACTAGTAAAACCATTATTATGCATGCCACATTCATTTAATAAACCAACCACTTTGCATTTGCGCACGTGTCAAAAGTCAATGAAATGAGATTGTATAAAATCTTTGTTTTGCCTACAATCTATGCCAGTTTGTTTTCTGATTTACCAGTGCTTCTATTTTGTGTTCCAAGATCCAGTAATTAAAATTTTCATATTCAATCAGTTTAGTACAGCCAACCATTACAGATATTTCTAAATTAATTCCTTCTGTCAACACTATGATTGGATTTATTTTCCATCTTTATTTTATATTTTGAACTGATGTTATTTAGAGGCTATCAGTGATTTTTGCTCTTAAGAGTTAAAAACAGTAATTTTTTAAATTATAATTTTTATAGATTATAGAGTTTACAATATGTATACAAGACTTTACAAATACACAAGATAACACAAATCAGAGCTTTTACAGCATGAGCAGATCAACCAATCTTGGCTAACATGTAAAGAGAGGCAAACAACATATTTCAGTAAAATGAAAGATTTGCTGAAGGGTCTAAATACTTTTGCAAGGCATCTTAATATGAAGCTTTCATCCCTGATTTTACTCCAGGAATGTTTTTTTAACACTTTCTTTTGGTTCCCATTTTAGCTACTTGATCGAATAAGTGATCTCGAAAAGGAGAGGGATCTTTTGAAGGAAAACTATGACAAAATATATAGCAGGTATTAATATCAAAATTTCACAATATTGTTTTAAAAAACGTATTGCTAAGATGTGTAAGAAAATTGAAATAATAATTATATAAATACCTAGGGAGTTATGATGCAGCCAGAAGATCAGACTAGAAATTGAATTAAATGCTTCATTGCTGTCCTTGTTTTGCTGGAACTATAGTTGCATTGTGAATTTGATATGAGAAAAAACAACTTTCCATCAGGTTTAACCTTGTGAAAAAATAACAGTACTTGGGTGGAAGTCATCCAAGACCATCTTAAATGCATTAAGGGAATCTGCCATCACAACTTCATTCAGCAGGGCATTCCAGAAACTCCCAACCCTCACTGTAAAGATCCATTTGTTTTAATTCTGGTGAAAAGTCCCTTAAGTCTAAAAGGGGTGACCACTTGTCCTTTTGTTTTTTCTATGTGAAAGGAGATACACCGTTATCTGTTTGTAATGTCATCTTTATTTAATGTGAGTAATCATTGGAAGGGCTGGGAAAAAGGAAGAGGGGGCCAAAAGTTAGGGGATGGGAAGAGGAAGAAAGAGAGGGAGGAAAAAAAGAGGGCAGGGGGAAATAAGGGGGAGGGGGGTTAGCTGTGTAGAGAGCCTGAAGAGTAAGAGGGGGTTAGATAGTCAGCAGCCTTACATATTCATTTGTATTAATCAGAGTCTTTGAAGAGTGTCCAGAATACCCGTTTAGCTGTACATTTTGTGACCTGTTCAGATATTGTTGTGGAGAGCTCCCCAAATCCATATATTTAGTTTATTTTGTATATGAAGTCTTGAATCCTAGGGGGTTGTGTTTATTTATTGTGCGGGGATCAATAATTTAGTTGCATTAAGTAGATATGGCTCTATGGTTGATAGGAAATGTGATATTGGTTTGTTCATGTTGAATAATAGTGCGTATGCTTGTATTGTAGTTTTGATTATCTGTTCAGAGAGATTCCTGACTTGATTTCATCAGTTATTTTTATCCCTGCGTAATTGTTCATTACTTGTATTTAGCAAAGCTTTGCAGTTTGCTTTGCAGACTTATTTACCCATGCTTGTGTACAGAATGTGTGCTTTCTAAAAATATATGGTTTCCTGGGGGTCTTTGTACAGTTAGGGGGTCTTATGAGACATGCTGCGCTTGCAGGGAGCTCTGTTTGCAGCAGCTGAGGTTGCAGCCAAGAAAATTCATATGCACTATTTATATTTGGGGTCCGTACATGCCACATGCTTTGGTATATCTATGCATATTGGGCAGCCCACTGTTCTGCATTCATATTTAGGGAGATTTGCCTTTGTGTGCAAGAAATTTTTAGGTAATGTTCAGAATTGTCATAAAAACTGCTACCTTTAGCGTAGCTTTGCTGTTTGTTAGTTGGAGTAATTGCCTGGGAACACTCACCCGCACCTGCGCCTCGGGTCCAGCAATCACCTGTGCTAGCTCGTTTTACACGCCCCCGGATCCAGACGATTTCGTACACACTGACAGCAATATACACGGAGCACCAGGTTGCTGAATATATAAAATCTTCATTTATTGGGTATAGTTAAAAGCATAGTCATTACCCGCTTAAGTGTGGGGTATGTGTCACAGCTGCGGGTAATGACTATGCTTTTAACTATACCCAATAAATGAAGATTTTATATATTCAGCAACCTGGTGCTCCGTGTATATTGCTGTCAGTGGTAGTTGGAATAGAAAGACGTGTACCCATTTTGGATTCATCAGAATGTGTGCTTTATAAAAAAATATATGATTTTCAAGGGTCTTTGCACTGTTTGGGGATCTTGTGGCACATAATACCCAGTCAGGGTTTTTTCTTCACAGAAGGCGAATTGGCAGCCAAGAAAATTCAAATGTACTATTTTAATTTGGTATTTTTCGGGTCCCTGACTCTGCATGTGCAGTCAGTATTTCTAGAGGGGACACAATTCAGTGGTAAGATGGGGGAGGCAGGGAGGAGGGCCACTGGGGACTTTTGACTAAAAGGGGTTTTACTTCTCCTTTTAACACTGTAGAAAATTTGTAATGCAAGTTTATTGCAAAGTTGTTTTCTGTATTAGGCAAAAAAAAAAAATGTTGGGTGTTGACATTCCCTTTAATGTTAAGCAGGTGACCTTTCTTTTATAGTATTATAAGCACTTTAGAATTACAGTTTGTTTTTAGCTGGTGTAGTTCTACCCTTTTTAAGGCAGGTTACACTGCCAGAACTACTTTGTTACATATATTGTTTTATGATGGCTCAATACAAACTGAATAATAATCACTCTGGTCTTGTCAGTTACTAGGTTTTAGATTTTTTATTTTATACATCTAATTTCCTTCTCCAGTCCCACAAATAGCAAATCATGAGCCAATTTTTTTCTCTCTCCACATAGCTGGGACTCTAAATTAAGGCAAGATCCATGCTCATCCCACAGAGTCTTTCATCTTTCTCCAACCACAGGCTGTGCAAGGCGCCTTTGGTTTAAGCAACAGCATAACAGAATATGTTTACTTAATTCCTGAAACATTCGTTATCTCTCTACCACTATACTTTCTCTTTCAAGCTGTCGTCATTCCTTGCATGGTTAGATTCCTTTGTATTTTCAAATTTGTCCAGAGTATTGGACACATTTTCATTCTGTTTTTATTTAACATCTTAATTGATGTTGTGAAATTCCTGATTTTGACAATGGATACATCTGTAATATGATTTTTTTGAGTACAAAAACATTTTAGAAAAAAGTCTTAGATAATTATCTATAATTGCATTAATTAAAGGTCTGGTTCACTAACGTTAATGTTTAGTATATTAGCAAATATCCTATTAGCTACTTTTTAAATAGTCTTCAATTTCTATTTGTTAGACTGTATATACTCGAGTATAGGCCCAGTTTTTTAGCACCCAATATATGCTGAAAAAGTCTACCTCGGCTTATACTCGAGTCAGTACTGAAAGTATACATGTGGCGCTTCTTGGGCCCCGCCGACCCAGACTCGCACTCGCCTACGGCCAGCGTTGCCTCCTGATTACACCCCCAGTCCTAACTGCAGTCACAACTGCCGCACAGGTATGAGCGGGTTTGTGGCTGGGGTAGAGGGGCCTCTAGGGGGTGGCGCAGGGTCGGACTTTCACAGGGCCCCCCTCCCGGCACTCCTCGGGCCCCCTGCCTGGCTCCACGAACGAGCCGTGTGCGCTCAGAAGACGCAATGCATATGCATGCGCAGAAGAAGCACTGCATCGTTAACGGTCTTTTCTGGGAGAGCAGGTCTGGCCAAGGTAGGGGGCTTGAAGTAAGGGTGCAGGGGCCCTGTGGCGGAAGCCTCAGGTCTCCAGTCCGACGCTGTTCCCTGAAGATAGCTGCGCTTCTTATAGTACCTGCACCTGAGCTTCTGACCTGCACCAGAGCAGGTCTGGGCCAGGTAGGGGGCTAGAAGTGAGAGTGCAGGGGCTCTGTGGTGGAAGCCTCAGGTCTCCAGTCCAACACTAGAGATGTCGCGAACTGTTCGCCGGCGAACTTGTTCGCGCGAACATCGGGTGTTCGCGCTCGCCGGAAGTTCGCGAACGTCGCGCGACGTTCGCCATTTTGGGTTCGCCATTGTTGGCGCTTTTTTTTGCCCTCTCACCCCAGACCAGCAGGTACATGGCAGCCAATCAGGAAGCTCTCCCCTGGACCACTCCCCTTCCCTATAAAAACCGAAGCCCTGCAGCGTTTTTTCACTCTGCCTGTGTGTGCTGAAGAGATAGTGTAGGGAGAGAGCTGCTGCCTGTTAGTGATTTCAGGGACAGTTGAAAGTTTGCTGGCTAGTAATCGTTTTGATACTGCTCTGTTATTGGAGGGACAGAAGTCTGCAGGGGTTTGAGGGACATTTAAGCTTAGGTAGCTTTGCTGGCTAGTAATCTACCTTCTACTGCAGTGCTCTGTATGTAGCTGCAGTGGGCAGCTGTCCTGCTTCTGATCTCATCTGCTGACTGCTGCAATAACAGTAGTCCTTGTAAGGACTGCTTTTATTTATTTTTTTGTTGTTTTACTACTACTACTACTACTACTACTATAAGAGCCCAGTGCTATTAGTCTAGCAGTGTTGGGGAGTGGGACTGGTGTGCTAATCTGCTGCTCCTAGTAGTTCAGCAGCACCAACTTTAATTTTTTTTTTTTAATATTCATTTTTTTTTATTTTACTTTTTTTTATTTTACTACCGCTGTAGTAGTGTATAAGTTGACCTTTTAGGCATTATTTGCCCTGTAGGCATTATTTGCACACTGTTTTCTTCAACCCGCCATCGAGCTGTGTGACCTTGTTCACATTCTGTCTAAATATCCATAATATTACCGTCTCCAGAAAAAACACCGGAGTCACTTTTTTCAAGCAGCCATAATATATTTTACGTAATCCGTATCCACCGCTGTAGTAGTGTATACGTTGGCCTTGTAGGCATTATTTGCACACTGTTTTCTTCAACCCGCCATCGAGCTGTGTGACCTTGTTCCCATTCTGTCTAAATATCCATAATATTACCGTCTCCAGAAAAAACACCGGAGTCACTTTTTTCAAGCAGCATTCATATATTTTACGTAATCCGTATCCACCGCTGTAGTAGTGTATACGTTGGCCTTGTAGGCATTATTTGCACACTGTTTTCTTCAACCCGCCATCGAGCTGTGTGACCTTGTTCCCATTCTGTCTAAATATCCATAATATTACCGTCTCCAGAAAAAACACCGGAGTCACTTTTTTCAAGCAGCATTCATATATTTTACGTAATCCGTATCCACCGCTGTAGTAGTGTATACGTTGGCCTTGTAGGCATTATTTGCACACTGTTTTCTTCAACCCGCCATCGAGCTGTGTGACCTTGTTCCCATTCTGTCTAAATATCCATAATATTACCGTCTCCAGAAAAAACACCGGAGTCACTTTTTTCAAGCAGCATTCATATATTTTACGTAATCCGTATCCACCGCTGTAGTAGTGTATACGTTGGCCTTGTAGGCATTATTTGCACAGTGTTTTCTTCAACCCGCCATCGAGCTGTGTGAGCTTGTTCACATTTTGTCTAAATATTGATAATATTATCGTCTCTAGAAAAACCACTTGAGTTACTTTTTTTCAAGCAGCATTCATATATTTTACGTAATCCGTATCCACCGCTGTAGTAGTGTATACGTTGACCTTGTAGGCATTATTTGCACACTGTTTTCTTCAACCCGCCATCGAGCTGTGTGACCTTGTTCACATTTTGTCTAAATATTGATAATATTATCGTCTCTAGAAAAACCACTTGAGTTACTTTTTTTCAAGCAGCATTCATATATTTTACGTAATCCGTATCCACCGCTGTAGTAGTGTATACGTTGACCTTGTAGGCATTATTTGCACACTGTTTTCTTCAACCCGCCATCGAGCTGTGTGACCTTGTTCCCATTCTGTCTAAATATCCATAATATTACCGTCTCCAGAAAAAACACCGGAGTCACTTTTTTCAAGCAGCATTCATATATTTTACGTAATCCGTATCCACCGCTGTAGTAGTGTATACGTTGGCCTTGTAGGCATTATTTGCACACTGTTTTCTTCAACCCGCCATCGAGCTGTGTGACCTTGTTCCCATTCTGTCTAAATATCCATAATATTACCGTCTCCAGAAAAAACACCGGAGTCACTTTTTTCAAGCAGCATTCATATATTTTACGTAATCCATATCCACCGCTGTAGTAGTGTATACGTTGGCCTTGTAGGCATTATTTGCACAGTGTTTTCTTCAACCCGCCATCGAGCTGTGTGAGCTTGTTCACATTTTGTCTAAATATTGATAATATTATCGTCTCTAGAAAAACCACTTGAGTTACTTTTTTTCAAGCAGCATTCATATATTTTACGTAATCCGTATCCACCGCTGTAGTAGTGTATACGTTGACCTTGTAGGCATTATTTGCACACTGTTTTCTTCAACCCGCCATCGAGCTGTGTGACCTTGTTCACATTTTGTCTAAATATTGATAATATTATCGTCTCTAGAAAAACCACTTGAGTTACTTTTTTTCAAGCAGCATTCATATATTTTACGTAATCCGTATCCACCGCTGTAGTAGTGTATACGTTGACCTTGTAGGCATTATTTGCACAGTGTTTTCTTCAACCCGCCATCGAGCTGTGTGAGCTTGTTCACATTTTGTCTAAATATTGATAATATTATCGTCTCTAGAAAAACCACTTGAGTTACTTTTTTTCAAGCAGCATTCATATATTTTACGTAATCCGTATCCACCGCTGTAGTAGTGTATACGTTGACCTTGTAGGCATTATTTGCACACTGTTTTCTTCAACCCGCCATCGAGCTGTGTGACCTTGTTCACATTTTGTCTAAATATTGATAATATTATCGTCTCTAGAAAAACCACTTGAGTTACTTTTTTTCAAGCAGCATTCATATATTTTACGTAATCCGTATCCACCGCTGTAGTAGTGTATACGTTGACCTTGTAGGCATTATTTGCACAGTGTTTTCTTCAACCCGCCATCGAGCTGTGTGAGCTTGTTCACATTTTGTCTAAATATTGATAATATTATCGTCTCTAGAAAAACCACTTGAGTTACTTTTTTTCAAGCAGCATTCATATATTTTACGTAATCCGTATCCACCGCTGTAGTAGTGTATACGTTGACCTTGTAGGCATTATTTGCACACTGTTTTCTTCAACCCGCCATCGAGCTGTGTGAGCTTGTTCACATTTTGTCTAAATATTGATAATATTATCGTCTCTAGAAAAACCACTTGAGTTACTTTTTTTCAAGCAGCATTCATATATTTTACGTAATCCGTATCCACCGCTGTAGTAGTGTATACGTTGACCTTGTAGGCATTATTTGCACACTGTTTTCTTCAACCCGCCATCGAGCTGTGTGACCTTGTTCACATTTTGTCTAAATATTGATAATATTATCGTCTCTAGAAAAACCACTTGAGTTACTTTTTTTCAAGCAGCATTCATATATTTTACGTAATCCGTATCCACCGCTGTAGTAGTGTATACGTTGACTTTGTAGGCATTATTTGCACAGTGTTTTCTTCAACCCGCCATCTAGCTGTGTGTATTATCGTTTCCAGAAAAACCAACTGAGTTTTTGTTGTTGTTGTTGTTTTTTTAAAAATAATGCCAGGCAAAGGCAGGCCGCCACGCAGAGGCCGTGCTAGGGGCCGTGCTGCTATGCAATCCTGTGGCCCTAGCAAATTGCCCAGTTTTAAAAAGCCAATGACCCTGAACTCCCAAAATGCTGAAGAGGTAGTTGACTGGCTTACACAGCACACCCCATCCTCTACCGTTTCTAACTTTACCACAACATCCTCCTCATCCTCCACTGCTATGGCCACCCCACGTAACACTTCCTCCACCACCGGTGCCCCTTCTTCACTGGGGTCAGAGGAGTTATTTTCCAATGAGTTTCTTGAACTGAGTAATGCGCAACCATTATTGCCAGAAGAAGATGAAGGAGATGAGGACCTTACACCAGATTTAATTCTGGCAGAGAACACGATAGAGATGGACATAATGAGTGATGAGGAGGAGGTCCCCGCTGCTGCTTCCTTCTGTGATGTGTCAGAAGAAATTGATGCATCTGAGGAGAATGATGATGAGGAGATTGATGTTTTGTGGGTGCCTAGTAGAAGAGAGCAAGAGGAGGGTAGTTCAGATGGAGAGACGGAGAGTCAGAGAGGCAGTAGGAGAATAAGACTTAGAAGAAGCAGGGAGGACAGCCCGCAGGGATCAGCAGGGCAACAACATGTATCGGCACCTGTGTTCAGCCGGCCAACGCACCCGCCATTGCCGCCAATACCGCCAACTCCGCCAACTTCTACTGTTACCGCCAGATCGCACACTTCCAAAAAGTCAGCAGTGTGGGATTTTTTTAATGTGTGTGCCTCTGACAAAAGCATTGTAATTTGCAATGAGTGCAGTCAGAAACTGAGCCTTGGTAAGCCCAACAGCCACATAGGTACAACTTCTATGCGAAGGCACATGAGCGGCAAGCACAAAGCACTTTGGGAGCAACACCTCAAAGGCAACAGGCAAACTAAAAGCCACACTCCTTCTGGTCCAGCATCTTACTGCTCTACCTCTGCTCTCCTTGACCCGTCTGAACCACCCTCCACTCCGCCTTCCACCTTGACCACCTGTTCCCATTCCCAGTCATCTGCCACCAGCCAAGTTTCTGTGAAGGCCATGTTTGAGCGTAAGAAGCCAATGTCTGACTGTCACCCCCTTGCCCGGCGTCTGACAGCTGGCTTGTCTGCACTCTTAGCCCGCCAGCTTTTACCATACCAGCTGGTGGACTCTGAGGCCTTCCGCAAATTTGTAGCAATTGGGACACCGCAGTGGAAGGTACCCAGCCGCAATTTTTTTTCTAAAAAGGGAATACCACACCTGTACCAACATGTGCAGAGCCAAGTTACCGCATCTCTGTCACTTAGTGTTGGGCCAAAGGTCCATATGACTACTGACGCATGGTCCTCCAAGCATGGTCAGGGCAGGTATGTCACCTACACTGCCCACTGGGTGAACTTGGTAATGGCTGGGAAGCAGGGAATGGGTAGCTCAACAACAACAGTGGAGTTGGTGTCACCGCCACGGATTGCACGCGGTTCTGCCACCACCTCTACTCCTCCATCGCTCTCTACCTCGTCTTCTTCTTCTTCTTACTCTGCTGCTGGGTCCTCCTTCTCCTCCTCCACACCTGTGCACCCCCAGCTCCCCCTAGGCTATTCGACGTGCCAGGTACGCCGTTGTCACGCTGTCTTGGGGATGACGTGCCTGGAAAGCAAAAACCATACCGGATCTGTACTCCTGTCATCTCTGCAGTCACAGGCCGATCGGTGGCTGACCCCACACCAACTGCAGATCGGAAAAGTGGTGTGTGACAATGGAAGCAATCTGTTGGCAGCGTTGAGACTAGGCAATTTAACACATGTGCCCTGCATGGCACATGTGTTAAATTTAATAGTCCAACGTTTTGTCTCCAAGTACCCAGGATTCCAGGACGTTCTCACCCAGTCCAGAAAGGTGTCGGCCCATTTCAGACGTTCCTACACAGCCATGGCACGCCTTGCTGACATTCAGCAGCGCTACAACATGCCAGTCAGGCGTTTGATTTCTGACAGCCAGACTCGCTGGAATTCAACGCTCCTTATGTTGGAACGTCTGCTGCAACAACAAAGGGCCGTCAACGAGTACCTTTTTGAACTGGGTGGTAGGACTGGATCTGCACAGCTGGGGATTTTTTTCCCCCGTTACTGGGTGCTTATGCGCGATGCCTGCAGGCTCATGCGACCTTTTGAAGAGGTGACAAATATGGTCAGTCGCACCGAAGGCACCATCAGCGACCTAATACCCTTCGCTTTCTTCCTGGAGCGTGCCGTGCGACGAGTGACAGATGAGGCTGTAGACCAGCGTGACGAGGAGCTGGAAGCGCACGATTTCTGGTCTGAATCACCAGAACGAACCCAGGCACCTGCTGCAACGCAGGGAGAGGTGCCAGAAGTGGAGTCAGAGGAGGAAGGTGGCTTTGTGGAGGAGGAGGAGGAGGACCAACAGGAGCAGGCTTCCCAGGGGGCTAGTGGTGACCTTTTGGGGACCCCTGGTCTTGTACGTGGCTGGGGGGAGGAGACCGTGGATGATGCAGTCCTTGATAATGAGGAAGCGGAGATGGATAGCTCTGCATCCAACCTTGTGAGAATGGGGTCTTTCATGCTGTCATGCCTGTTGAAGGACCCCCGTATCAAGAGGCTTAAGGAGAAGGACCTGTACTGGGTCGCAACGCTACTAGACCCTCGGTACAAGCATAAAGTGTCAGAAATGTTACCAACATACCACAAGTCCGAAAAGATGCGGCATTTACAAACCAGCCTGCAAAACATGTTGTACAATGCTTTTAAGGGTGATGTCACTTCAGGAACTCATCAACATTCCAGGGGCAGAGGTGCCAGTAATCCTGCCACGAGCACACCTGCAAGGACAAAGCCCTTTGGCCAGTCTGTAACGTCAGACATGCAAATGTTTTTCTGTCCAAGGCAGCGCCACAACCCTTCTGGATCCACCCTCAAAGAACGCCTCGACCGGCAGGTAGCGGACTACCTGGCATTAACTGCAGATATCGACACTCTGAGGAGCGATGAACCCCTGGACTACTGGGTGCGCAGGCTTGATCTGTGGCCAGAGCTGTCACAATTTGCCATGAACCTCTTGTCTTGCCCAGCCTCAAGTGTGCTCTCAGAAAGGACCTTCAGTGCAGCAGGAGGGATTGTAACTGAGAAGAGAACTCGCCTAGGTCACAAAAGTGTCGATTACCTGACCTTTATTAAAATGAATGAGGGGTGGATCTCGGAGGGTTACTGCACGCCGGAAGACTTGTTCTGACTTCTATGCAGCTGTCCTTCTCTTCAAGCCTCATGACTCCACACACAGCTGTCCTTTAGCGTCCTCCTCCTCCCTCCGCCACCGTTACAAACTAGGGTGCAAACCCTACTGGTTTAATTTTTTCTGGCCTCTGTGCTTCAGTGGCTGCAACCAAAAAAACTGGGCAAACAATGTCTACAAGGTCAACGTATGGCAAAAAATGACTATTTTCAGCATTTATATGGCATATTTTTTCTGGCAACTGTGCTTCAGTGGCTGCATCCAAAAAAATGCATATTTTCTGCATTTATATGGCATAATTTTTCTGGCCTCTGTGCTTCAGTGGCTGCAACCAAAAAAATGCATATTTTCTGCATTTATATGGCATAATTTTTCTGGCCTCTGTGCTTCAGTGGCTGCAACCAAAAAAATTTATATTTTCAGCATTTATATGGCATAATTTTTCTGGCAACTGTGCTTCAGTGGCTGCGACCAAAAAAATGCATGTTTTCTGCATTTATATGGCATAATTTTTCTGGCCTCTGTGCTTCAGTGGCTGCAACCAAAAAAGTTTATATTTTCAGCATTTATATGGCATAATTTTTCTGTCAACTGTGCTTCAGTGGCTGCGACCAAAAAAATGCATATTTTCTGCATTTATATGGCATAATTTTTCTGGCCTCTGTGCTTCAGTGGCTGCAACCAAAAAAATTTATATTTTCAGCATTTATATGGCATAATTTTTCTGGCAACTGTGCTTCAGTGGCTGCGTCCAAAAAAACTGGGCAAACAATGTCTACAAGGTCAACGTATGGCGAAAAATGACTATTTTCAGCATTTATATGGCATATTTTTTCTGGCAACTGTGCTTCAGTGGCTGCGTCCAAAAAAACTGGGCAAACAATGCCTACAAGGTCAACGTATGGCAGTTGTTTAAAGAGAACAGTAGATTACTAGCCAGCAAAGCTACCTAAGCTAAAATGTCCCTCAAATCCCTGCAGACTTCTGTCCCTCCAATACAGAGCAGTATCAAGCAGATTACTAGCCAGCAAACTTACTATCATCTGTCCCTGAAATCACTAACAGCTCTCCCCCTACACTATCTCTTCCAAGCACACACAGGCAGATTTTTCAGATACATTTTTGCCCTTGATCCCCCTCTGGCATGCCACTGTCCAGGTCGTTGCACCCTTTAAACAACTTTAAAATCATTTTTCTGGCCAGAAATGTCTTTTCTAGATGTTAAAGTTCGCCTTCCCATTGAAGTCTATGGGGTTCGCGAACCGTTCGCGAACCGCTCGCATTTTTGCGCAAGTTCGCGAATATGTTCGCGAACTTTTTTTCCGACGTTCGCTACATCCCTATCCAACACTGTTCCCTGAAGATGGCTGCGCTTCTGACCTGCACCTGCTTCTGACCTGCATCTGCTGCATTTCTCATCCTAGGCTTATACTAGTTTTCCCAGCTTTTGTAGGTAAAATTAGGTACCTCGGCTTATACTCGGGTCGGCTTATATACGATAGTTTCTGAATTATTTGCCTTCTTCTGCTTCTTGCCAGCTCTTAAATAGGGATCCCTGATGCTGTCAGCCAAAAAACAATTTCTTTGTTACAATTATATTAATATTGCTTTTTCTTCTTTTTTAGTTATCTTTATATTCAGTCCATCTACTATTTATATTCTTGTCTCTCACTGAAGCCTCTACCTGGCTGCTAGGTTAAATTGTACCCTAACAACCAAATAGCTGCTAAAACTTCCAACTGGCTCTGACTACTGTATGTATCTGCAAGATAATGGTAATAATAATAACAGATATGTTGTAATGCACGATTTCTTCAATAAAAAATATTGAAACAAAAAAAAAAAAACTTCCAACTGGAGAGTTGCTAAATCATTTTAAAAAAAAAAAACACAAAAAATAAAAAAGACTGATCGTAAATTGGCTCAGAATATCACTGTCTACACTGTACTAAATGTTAAGTTAAAGGCGAACTTCCCCTTTAAAGCAGTGAATAAAAATCTCACACAATTAAATTTTAAAAAGGAATAATAACCATAAACTAGTATCTGGAGGAACAGTTTTTCAGTAATTTTTTTTTTTTTTTTTTTTACCAATACTGAATTTTATCAGTATTTTTATGTGCAGACCCAAGAAGAAATATCACTGCCTTGGCTTTTGAATAGTATTTACAATCTTTGACTACATTAAAAACATCACATGCTGGATTGATTCAAGTGTCTTGTGCACATTTTCTCTTCCTGTAGTGCTTTCGATGTGAACAGTAGTCAAGAACAGCAGAGGAAGCTAAAGGAACAGCAGCTGAATCTCCAAATTGCCCAGCTAGAGACTGCTCTTAAATCTGATCTTTCAGAAAAAAATGAGATGCTTGACAAACTTAGGCAGGAAAAAGGTACATTGATATTGGCAATCTCAACTTGCCTGTATTTTCTTTTTAGGACTTGTATGCTGCAAATGATGAGCTGAATGCACTCTAAAGTTTACCTGTAGAATGTACTAGGTTTACTGCTGAATGTGGCCCAATGTTTTCTTATCCAGCAGCTAATCTTTTATGGTCAGGTTTGTTACAATATAGGTTAACATAGCCTTACATCATATTCATACACTTGTCTGACTGACATTTATGTTTATTTCTAATTAGTAACAAATTTGCTTTAACTTGATTTTTTTGTCTCTCCTTTAAAGAACAAACAGAAAAGTTTGATGAAGAAAATAGGAAGCTTAAGTTGCAAATTTTGGAACAAAAACAACTACTAGATGAATTTCACAGCAGATTTCAATTTTTCACAAAGGTAAACAAATTTAAAAAAGCCTTTTCCCCACTCGTGAACCTCCATTTTATACCCAACTGGAGTAACGTTTAGGTTCTGTATTAGCCACAAATGTTAATTTATTTTATATATGCTAATATCTTATTACATTTAATATTTTTTTTTAATTTTAAAATCATGCTTAGTGTTTTAAGATATAAATATGTAAGTTTATCAAATTTATGCTTTTTCCAGATCTGTCTTTGATGCTGAGAATTGAAAAACGATGTACCAATTTGGGTTGTGATTCATTGTAACAGTAACAGTTCTGAACTAATTAAATCCCTAAACTTTGATGATACAGACAATTTAAGGTCTTAGGTAAAATACTGTATATTAAATTTCATAAAAGGGAAAACAGGAAGACCATTCTTGCCAAGTCTTATATGATCATATTTTTTTCTGGTATTTAAAGCAGAAGGCCGATATTTAATTTACAACTAATAGTTTAGATCATTAAAAATCTTTTATACTAACATTTAAAAATGTCCTCATATGAAATCCTTTAAAGGAAAACATTATAATTATAATTATATATAATGAATATTTAAATAACCGAAAGTTTATATCATATTAAGTGGCATAGAATCTTACCAAACTCGAATATATTTATATATATATTTATATATATATATATATATATATATATATATATATAAAACAAGGGAAAGTTGTGCTCACCACTATTTTTTAAAACCATTAGGCGGGGGTGCAATGAGGGTGTGACCACAAAATACATATAGTCAACTACAAGAGGTCCTCTGCACTCAACCCATTATCAATATATTTAAGACAGAGACATTTTGTGCATACTGCTACTAAAAAATGCCTTACCCTTTAAACAACACAGGGATTGTTTGTCCATATATTGCAATATATTTAAGCTGGCCAACTACGTCAAAGTCATCCCATATCTGGCCAGTCCTACGCTTAATTTTCATCTGATTCATTAAGAATTCAATTGCTTAATTATACATTTTACAGAGGGACTAAGTTTTACCTGCAACTTACTAGCTGCTTTCAAAGTAAAACTCCCAAACTTGGCTGCCCTTTTATTAGACACCAGTGGGATCACCTGACTATAGCTGGGAGGGGTGGGAGCTACAACATGGAGCTGGTCACTGCTCCTGTATAACTATAACAAACAAGGGAAAGTTGTGCTCACCACTATTTTTTAAAACCATTAGGCGGGGGTGCAATGAGGGTGTGACCACAAAATACATATAGTCAACTACAAGAGGTCCTCTGCACTCAACCCATTATCAATATATTTAAGACAGAGACATTTTGTGCATACTGCTACTAAAAAATGCCTTACCCTTTAAACAACACAGGGATTGTTTGTCCATATATTGCAATATATTTAAGCTGGCCAACTACGTCAAAGTCATCCCATATCTGGCCAGTCCTACGCTTAATTTTCATCTGATTCATTAAGAATTCAATTGCTTAATTATACATTTTACAGAGGGACTAAGTTTTACCTGCAACTTACTAGCTCCCATTCACACTTGCTCCTTACTGTCTATAATTGTGTAGGTTTTGCATGGGCATTTGTATCTGATCCCCGATTCTGGTGCATACACAAGGTTTTGAGATGATGGAAAGCTTGCCTTTATAATAGAGTCTATAAAATGGTGCTTGCCTGCTTCTTTTGACCGTGAATTCCAAGACTGATAGAAACAAGATGTTACTGCAATCCTCCCATTCACATTTCCCCCTTACTGTCTATTATTGTGTAGCTTTTATCTGGGCATTTGTATGAGGTCCCCCATGCTGGTTTAAAGTTCAGTGTAAAAATAAAAACTGGGTAAATAGATGTACAAAATAAAAAAAAAATTCTAAAATAGTTAGTTATACAAAAATGAAATCTATAAAGCCTAAAGTGAGAGGATGTCTTAAATAACAGAAAAATTTTTTTCAATATAGTTAGCCAAAAATGTAATCTGTAAAGACTGAAGTGACTGGATGTCTAACATAATAGCCAGATCCCAATTTCCTGCTTTGCAGCTCTCTTGAGGGTAGATTTATCAAAGAGTGAAGTTAGAGATTTCCACAGTCCGCAGAGTGAAATACCGCCTCTCTCCATTCATTTCTATGGGATTTTTAGAGGCGTATTTATCAAAGGGTGATAGTGATAAATTTGATAAATACGCTTTTAAAATCCCATAAGAATAAATGGAGACAGGCGGTATTTCACTCTGCGGACTCTGGAGATCTCTAACTTCACTCTTTGATAAATCTACCCCATGGTTTCCACTGATTACCAGGCAGTAACCAATCAGTGACTTGAGGGGGGCCACATGGGTCATAACAGTTTGCTTTTGAATCTGACCTGCATGCTTAGGATCAATTACAAACTCAATGAACAGTTATGTCGTTATGCCCCCCTTTAAAGTCGCTGATTAACTCAGAGTTAGAGAGCTGAAAAGCATGAAGTTGTCTTCTGTTATGTTAGACATCCAGTCACTCCAGCCTTTATACATTACAATTTTTGCCTGACTAACTATATTAGAAACATTTTTTATTTTGCACAGCCTGTCTATATACCAAGTTTTTATTTTTGCACTGAACTGTTCCTTTAAAGCCTAATGTATCCCTCGGACCCTTACCCTAGGTGAGATTATGCAAGTTTCACAACTGCACTTCCAATCCTGGGTAGTATTGAGCTACAGCCTACCTGCAGATTAGAATCTCTTGGGGACAGTTATAAATACAGGACACATCTGCACCTGGACAACCAATCAAATGTTTGCTTGCATTGTTCTACATACTGTTGGCTAAAAAAAAAAGCTATTTAGTGGTATTTACTGCCTGTGGGCAGAATTCAGTGCTCATTAATAAGCCCCACTGTCTAAAGCATTGCTTCTGAAGTGCAATACAGAACGCTTCAAGAATAAGAACCTCTCAAAATAAATTCACTCCAGTCAAATTGACTTCTCAGTAAAATGTAATCAATATGCCAAGTGTTTCAGTTAAAAGACAATCATTATGCAATTATTTATAATTATAAGAACTTCAGGAATATGACTGCCAAAACTAAAGTCCCCTAGGCTGTGAACACTGTAATTTATTTTTAGTAGACTCTATCAACATTGATTAAATCAACTTTTTTTTGAACTGCATACATGCTTTCCTAGGTGACCAGTTTTAGCTATGAATATATATATTTTTTTTTAATTGCTCATGTTTATTTTCAGGTCATAGACTATACATTTTCCATATAGTTTTTGATACAGCTCATTGGTAAAAAGCCAGTTTAAATACCAATCCTGGCAGCAAGCAATACAATAATTGTAAAAATGAAGTCCTAAAGACCAAAATCTTCTTTTTGTTTGGGATATTTCTCTTCATCCACATTCATAAAAACGTAAGAGTGGAGAAAATTAAAGTTAACTCCTGATCAGATCAGTGGAAACGCAAAAATAAAATCTTTTTTTCATTAAAATTCTAGTAAATTCAGTGCATTGGAATACACAACAGTTTGTATTATTTAAAACCACTCAGCAGAGGCCTATGCTTGACCAGAGATTCCCTTGTACTCAGAATGTAAATTAGGTACACTTATGCTCATCTGATTTCATATATATATGTTTTCACTTCAGGAGAGTGATGTGGACTTGGCTGAACTAAGTGAGGCTCTAATGCTAATAAAGGTAAATCGTATGCTCTGTTTTTACCTGTGTTTTCAACTGACCTGTCATGTACAATGCCAATTACAGCTGTAAAACAAGAGTGAAACTTGGTTTGCTGCATAGATATACTTAGATCCCTTGCATTTTTTATCATTACATCAAAAGTACATTAATTTGTCAACGTCCCCTAACCAACAGAACTTGCTTAAAAATATTTATTTCTGGTAAAGTGGCTTCCATATTTTGCACTGTAACACATTTTGCAGGTAGACTGGAAAGAAACTTTACCATACTTTTGTGACTGAAAAGGAGATATTCTTTTGCAGCAAGTTATACAACCCCTGTTGGCCCTTTTTTGCAGTGTTGCATGGCACTGAGAAATATTATGCTATTGTAAACATTTGGATGGTTTAGTTTTACATGTGCATTTCAGCAAATATATTGTATTGATATCAGCTGTTCAGTTACATCTGAGATTCTTTATTGCAATGCTTGCTGAGTAAGAAAACTTTTTAGAAACCAGGCAGTAGTTGTATTCAAGATCCATTCATACAATGCATTGTACATTTGCAGAAGGCTACAGACCTAGATCAGACTTGCTTTGATTAGCTAGCTCCCAAGTGCACTGGATCAGGGCATAGTTAGCATCATCTGGGGATAACCCCAACCTTCCTTAAAGGTCATAATTATAATCGCTCACTTGGTACCCCATCCTTCATAAAAAATTGCACAGGGTACGTCTGAAAAAGCTCCTCATCTCATATTATTTGTCTGCTTCAGTCTTCTCTTCATTCCTGTCTGGAGGCACATGCGCAGTAGAGTTAGAGCTGAACTCAAACACAAAAGCTGGGTTTTTTCATTCTACTGCACATGTGCCTGCCCATGTCTGAAGAAAAGTAGACAGAAAAGGAAGCAAATTGAGCCAAAAGACTTTCTACAGGGTATCAGGTAAGCAGTTATTATCACTGCGATGTGTGCATCTTAGAACCCCTTCAGCGATTTTACCTATTTACATAGTGGGCACCCCTAGGTCCACTCTCGTTCATCACCCCCTTCCCTTTTATTCTCACAAATGTTCATCATCGGGACCAGAGCAATGGGGATTGGCGCACAGAAAATTTTAAAAAACTGTTGTATCTCCTGCACATCCCCGGTGTTTCTGAACCAATGTGGGTGTCCCCTAAATCTCCACTTATCTGGGCCTGGCCAGAATTTTTCTGACCTACTAGGTAGAGGGCACTTAATGAAAGCCGGTGTTGACCATCTCTTTTTTAAAACCACACCTACTATATATCTCACCCATGTTATCACAAGAAATGTTAAGACGATATCTTAAAAACCGAATGGCTGATACACTGTGTGGGGAGAGAGAGGTGCAGCGGGGTCCCTTGGCACCATCTTCTATCCATTCATATCCTCTTCGGGTCTTACGCCAATACAGAGCCTGCAGGTGCATACACATTTGGGGCTTGTCAGGAATCCACTACAACTGCGCCTGTGTCTGCAAGCTCCGTGACAGCGAACAGACCCGAAGAGAATACAAACCTACAGAAGATGGTACCAAGGGACGCCGCTGCTCTGCTTATAGGTGATACACTGTGTGGGAAAAGAGAGGTAAAGGGGGCAGATCTAGGGCAATTCAGGCTGTTGTATCTCGGAGGGGGCGGTTAGTTCTCCTTTAAATCCATATGCCTGTGGAGAGCACAGCTACCACCAGCACCTAAGGGACTTCTGGCACACACAGGCATAGCAGTGCAGGCGGAATATGTAACACACATACAGTGTAGGGCAGGCAGAGTATCGAACACACTGGTAGAGTAGGGCAGGCAGAGTGGGGTACGCCCATGCAGCGTAGAGCAGACAGAGTGGGGCATGCAAAGGCAACATAAAGCAGGCAGAGTGGGGCATGCAAGTGCAGGGTAGAGAAGGCACATGCAGAGCAAGGTTGGAGACAGGGACGCCTATCAGGATCACGCAAGTAATTGATCATGATGTAATCAGTTCTTACTGCACTACGTACAGTGACACAATGCCAGTGCTGCTCCTACAGTCTATCTGAGATGTGAACACTGTGGGCATTTAGTCTGACGTGTGATCATTGCTGTGTTTTACAGATGTGACCAATGCAGTGGATTTCAGGTGTGAAAAATACAGGGCTTTTACAGCCTGAATGGGAGGTGTGAACAATACAGGGGCCAGTTAATCTAAATTCTGATACCTTTTAAAGTTTACACAAAATTAAGCAAACACAGTAGGTAGACTTTAATGGAGGGCCACACAAAGGGGGGCCGCTAGTTGGACAGTACTGCCCTGGTGCGCTATACTTTCTTTGTCCTTGAAGTGTACAGATATCAGTAACTGCATTGTTATTACAACATATTTTTTAAAACTTGTAAAACATTTTTTCTTTTAGACACGAAAACAGCAAAAGAATAAGGATCATATGTTTTTGGATAGCATAGAAGATGATATTAACAAAGATACAGAGAAGTCAACGAAAGAACTAATAGCAAGTCATGCAGAGACAATTCAGGAGCTGGAGAAGACCCGGAACATGCTGATCACGCAGCACAAAATCAACAAGGACTATCAGGTTTAGACAATTAAAAAAGACGTGGCAATAACATCCATCTATTTTCTTAAATTTTATTGGATCTGCTCATTTGTCAAGGTAGCCAAATTTGCAGATCTTTACCTGATTTGTCCACCTACACTCTGGGCAGAATTGGGCTGATCCAATCATATCATAAGAATCTGCTATGCGGGCCCATCAGGAAAGGACCACATCAATGAGCCAGTGTGTTTGCTGCCTGACAAAATTTTTAAACCTGCCTTATACATATTGGCCTGATATCTATTTGTTTAGCACCAGAAAGGATCTATACACAGGCAGATAAGCTGCCGATTTGGTCTGAGGGGGCCGAAACGACAACTTATCTTGAAAATGAAAAATTATTATAAACTTCAACACACTAATAAAAAACTTTCTAAATACAATCAATTAAAAGTTCATATTCTCTATTCCTCTCTCAGCATTTGTTTCTCTTCATGCAGGAGGTGGGTGTCAGATATTCATTGACTGTTAGATCCAATATGTCTTATGGGGGGCTCCTGCCTGATGTATTACAGCTCACTCTATTCAAATCACCAGACATAATGTCTCTCTACATGCAGGATTTTTGCAAAATGTAATTTTGTTAGATGTTTGTACTTGAAATCAGTTATTTGAGTAAGCTCTAATACATCTGCTAGGAAATGAATCCCCATATAAGATATATTGGATCTAACTGTCAATGAATATCTGACACCCAACTGCTGCATGAAGACAGAATGAAAAGAAACAGATGCTGAAAGAGGGATAGTGAAGATAAACTTGATTATTTCAGAAAAAATGCAGAATATATAATTGATTGTATTTACAAAGCGTCTTATTTCAGTATGATGAACTGAGTAGAGGAAAAAATGCAGCATGTAAAATGCCTAAACCCGCATCATATACTGTTGCTCTTGCAAGAGAATATTAGAGGTCTGTTAGATTTCATTCCGGGAACTTGTATCCAGTTGTGAAGCAGAGAAAAAATTTCTTTACATGGCAATGCATAATCTGTTAATGGTGTTATATTTCTAGACTGAGGTGGAGGTGATAACCAAGAAGATGGAAAGTATGCAACAGGATTATGATATCAAGTTAGAGCAATATGCTCATGCCCTGGATGTTAGAGCTGCGCGAATCCGCAAGCTGGAAGGTAAATATGGCAATTTTAATGTTGTCATAATAATACCATGAGTGTTTGTAATGAACTTGTTTTCCATTTACTGGATAAGAGCATGAACATAAATTCTTTTTTTTTTTAAACTATGTGTTACTAATTTTAATATTTGAGAAGGCACTTAATATTTTACGGTATAATGTATTCTTGATTACAAAATGAAGAACAACAGGTGTTGGTAAACTGCTGGCATGGGCCTGTGAAGTAGAGGGTGGAGATGGAACATTTGAAGTAAAGCGGAAGATAAGTGTATTAGGGCAGGACTCCACGGACGATTCCTCCACGATCCGACTCGCTGCGCTAAAAACGCAGGTGTCATGTCGGATGCGACGGAAATAAGGTAAGTAATGCTATTGTCGGATCGTGTCGCATTGTTGACGCGACTGTCGGATGCAGACGTGCCGCCTGCGTTTTTGCATGTCGGATCGAGGCGGAATCGTCCGTGGAGTCCTTCCCTTAAGGTTAAAAGGGGAGCCACGGGTTGAAGAACAGGGTGCCTGATCCAGAGCTATTCCACAACAACAGATTTGCCATTTTAGACAAAGGTGCTAGGGATGACTGTATCCACTCCTTTTGATAATAGAAAAGGCTGCAAGTTTGGGGCAAGCTTGATTGGTCACTTCCTTGCTTCCATCCAAATTAGTCAGTTTAGGGACATAGAAGAACCAGATGTTACTGTGGATCACCCACCCCAAACTTTTTTTTGGGTCAAAAATCTATTTTTCGGATTAAAATTAAAAAACAATTTTTTTAAAAATTTTTTTATTTAAAAACTTGAATTTTTCGAGATTTATTATACCCTGGAAATAGCTTGAAACCAAAAACCTTGTCAAGGTCATGTAGGAGTCAGTTCAAGCAAAACTCGATCTTCAAGCATTTCAATTTTTTAATTAATTAATTAGAGTTTTCGGGTTGTTAACCTGAACTCACTGATTCAAGTTTTTTTACATTCAAGTTATTTCTTAAATTAGAAACCATTTGAGGTGTCTGTTAATGCATAACAACTAAAGGAATAAAGTAGCCCGCCCACCAGCCAATAGGAATCGGTGTGCCTATTCTCCATGGTGACGCTGGATACCTTTCCTTTCACGGTGCCACGCAAGGAGCTGTGAGTTGGTAACATTTTTAGAGCAGGGAGCTGTGTATTAGAGCAGGGAGCTGTATATTATCCCGACAGCTGTCAGTTGGGTAACATTTTTAGAGCAGCAAGGACACAAGTGCAGAGGTCTGTGCTGTGCAGTGAATATATAATTATATGTTGATGATGCGCGCCAGGGTTCAGGGGGAGGGATATTGGTGCATGCGCAGTATTAAACAGTAGCCAAAGGCAAAAGGGAAGCCTATAGTAAGATGGTGGCGCCGTTTTCATCAACAGTCTGCAACTTCAGACCTGTGTTATATCAAGAAAGTAAACGTGGTTTGGTTAAATAAACATAGCGATTCTGGAGGGGCATATGAGATCTACAAAATGGGACAAGAAGTAAGGTTTGCCTTTCGTTCTCCTTTAAAAAAGTGTACTTTAAATGGCAAGTCAAATTTAAAATAAAACTTTGCCTACTAAAAGAAAACATAATTCTAAGCAACTTTCCAATGTACGTTTATTAAAACTTTTTAGTGCTTGTAATGTAAAAACAATTACTCTCGTCTAACTTTTGTTCCACAGAAAAAAAAACATAAAGGTCAACAAAGGCTCTGTATTTCAGGGACTTTAGCACCCTAAGTTCATTATTTCAATGAGTACATTGGATAATGAAGTTTTTAGGTAAAAACACAGAAAATATGGTTGTTATTTAAAGGAGAAGCAAACGTTAAAAAGTTAAAAAATCCCTACCCCCCTACCTTACATAGACCCCCCCCCTCCTCCCCCCAGCCTAAGTGTTACCCTGGGCAAATGCCCCTAACTTTTTACTTACCCCTCGGAGCAGATTCAGGCATCGGAGTTCACGGGCGCCATCTTCAGCCGATTCAGTTATCTTCGGAATGAGACTGACGCTCCGGCAATTTTCGTGAGTTTCGGCGTGTGTGAAACTGAAAATTGCTCCAACTGTGCATGGGCCGATACACTGGTTTCATTCTGAAGATTATCGAAGAGAAGAAGATGGCGCTTGTGAACTCCGCTGGACAGAATCTGCACAGAGGGGTAAGTAAAGACTTAGGGGCATTTGCCGGGGTAACACAGCCTGGTGGGAGGAGGGAGGGGGGGTCTATGTAGGGTAGGGTTTTTTTTTAACATTTTGGTTTGATTCTCCTTTATAGTGTTATTAACTCTTTGCCTGAGCACATATCTCTTAAATGCTGGCAGATTACGTTCTTTGACAGTTAGAGCCAACAGTGCTGAGAGTGAGAAGAGATGGAATCACAAAGCTTTTTGTTTTTTTTTTAGTGTGGAGAGCATTCTGGAGAATAATGTGGCATTTCAAAAATGAATTGCTTTCTCGGTTTACTTTTTTGAGGCTTTACAGTTCTTTTGATAAAATGAAGACTTTCCATGAATCTGTCTTAAAATCACATACAAAAAAAAGGAAGTGTTAAATTAATGTTATTTAAAGGCACAGATTGTCTGTGAACCCAAAAGTGTAATGGTTGCTGATAAAAGGGACTGATGTGTCCTTGAAGTTAGAGAGATATTCTCAGTGACAGCATATGGCATATGGCTACAAGTGCCTGTAGCTAAATAAACTGCCTGTAGCTAAATGTTTACTGCTACATGTTTAGGTGCTAAGAAACATGGAGAGACAAACTGGGGCTCATTCATCACTAGGCTAAGTTGCACATGTCCTTAAAGGAATTGTTCAGTGTAAAAACAAAAACTGGGTAAATAGATAGGCTGCGCAAAATAAAAAATGTTTCTAATATAGTTAGTTAGCCAAAAATGTAATGTATCCATATCCATTTACCCAGTTTTTATTTTCACACTGAACTATTCAACTTTAACCCTTACCAATCAAACCGTAATTCGCTTTTTTCCAGCTACAATTAAAGCAAAATTTGATTGGTTGCCATGCGTTATTACCCAGGTCTAGATTTTCACAGTGTTAATCATAAACAAGCTCTGCTTTTACAGCTTACACTGAGGGGTATTTGTAGATTTTACTGGATCTTCTTCAAGACTTGTGATACTGAGAGTGAAAACACATTGCTATTGACAGGAAATTTAATTTTAACAAAGACAAATTCCAGTTATTTTGGCGTGGTTATCCTTGTGACATACTGAATTTTTATGATACACGTTTGCTGCATATTCAGTATATAACATCATGAAAAAATGCATTTTGAAATAGCAAAAAGTCATAAACATAATCATTGCATTCTGCTGTGTTCAGCATGAATTTAAACAAACATATGCTAGGGCCCTTATGGGGCTGTCAGAGCAGTGTGGAGCTATTGGTCTGTGGAGTCAGGAGGTCCTAAGAGTATATTAGGAGCTTGATCTGGGAGAGGACAAACCACGATTAATGCAGTTGAGTGACAAATGTCTACTACAGGAGACTATATCTAAAGCTTTGGCTTAACCCCTTACAACTACCATTATAGGCTGGTACAATAGTGGTCAGAGAACTCCCAGACATTATTATTTATGTAGCAGTGCTTTACAGAGTAAAGGATATGAGTACAAGACAACAATTGTATACCCACAAGCAACATCATGTTACGGAGGCTTATAAAGATTGTAGATAGTAGTTTTAGAGACTGTATACCCCATTTTTTTCAACATTAGTTTATTGACATACATATTGTTTTTTTCGATTTGAAAGTATCTGTTTTTCGAGATTTCTTTCACTAAACAGGGCGAAATCTGAATACGTCCTGTCCCTATAAGCAAGAGCAACAGTTCACTGTTTTTACCTTTCTTGTAGGGAGAGGAAGTAGAATGTGGTGTCTTTCATTTTCAGATTTTGCTATATTTAGTTGCAAGAAATCACAAAATCTGTAGATATTTCATACTTTTTATCTATGGTTTAATTACTTCTGCTCCTCTGTATTTATGGGATGTTTACACAATGCTAACAACTCTTATATGTAATCTTTGATCAATATTTCTCTTGTGTCCACATCCAGGAGATTAGCTATAGTGTCATGATCCTCAAACTTCTTGCTAAAGTTCTGTACGGTGTATACAGGAACATTGACTTGTAGCCTTGAGATTTCCAGGCTTTCTTATAATTTTCTGTATTTCCTCCTCAGACAATCCTCTCTTATTTTCTTTTTTTTTCCATGCTCAATGTGTTGCAGACAGACACAATATAACGTATGAGAAACAAGTTTTCTCGGTTCATACTTGTTACATACGAATTAAGGAAGAATCACTTGCTTGACATCCAAATATTTCTTACAACAAAGGTGTCACTAATTTTCTACACTCCGTTTTTGTATTTGTGTGGAGTAAAATATTTTAATTTCTTTCTAGTTTTTGTTTTGTGTTTGTTGCCCTACAAACGAATAAACATGCAAATATCATTGCATTGTTCTTTTTAACACCAGGGAGACGTGCAGCATGTAGCCTGTGCCGTATTTAAAGTAACCCAGGGTCCGGTGTCACTTGGATACAATCAGTCCTTAAATTGCAGATATACTTATTTATTTTATTTAGTGACAATGGCCCTAGCAACTAAGCAGTCAATTGATTAATATACTGAAAAAGGAACAGGAGATGGCTTAATCTGCAATATAAGTAACATAATCATAATCTAGTCTCAATATCGATCTGCTTTGCAGTTGCTATCTTAACTTGGCACCCAATAACATTTTAAAAACAGTTGTAAAACATCTTAGCTTCTGCCTAAGGCATATTATAAGATTTTTTTGTGAACTCCCCCCGTTTAGTCTGTTGAACAAAACTGCAGTGTACATATCTGAGCATACAATTCATAATTAAATAATGCATATTTGCTCTCAGGTCAACCTGCTTTGCACATTTACTGACCCAACTGTATTTGTTTATGTTTTCAGCCCAGCTAAAGGACATTGCTTATGGCACAAAACAATACAAATTTACTCCTGACATTACACAAGATGATGATGTGGATGAGTTTGATGAGACCGTGCACCTTGAACGTGGTGAGAATTTGTTAGAGATTCATATCTCTAAAATAGCATTTTCTCCAACTGCCATAGAAACTTTTGGTGACCATGAACCAGCTACCTTCTGCACATTTGCTTTCTATGACTTTGAGCTCCAAACAACACCTGTGGTGCGAGGTCTACGACCTGTCTATGATTTCACTTCTCAATATCAGATACGAGTAGATGACTTTTTCTTGCAATACATCCAGAAAAGCACATCAACACTCGAAGTACATATTGCTGTGGGCACTGACTACAAAACTGTGGCTTTGTGTCAGCTGAGGTTCCATGAAATCCTTGAAAAGAGTGGCCGTATATTTTCAACATCAATGCTAGTTGGTTAGTAGTATTTTGTTTAACATTCTCAGTGCCTTCTCAATGGGTGAAGCCTCCAGATTACAAATAACATCTAATTCTCATAATTTTAGGAGTTCAAGGTGACACTTGTAATTATGGAACAGTAGATTATTGGATCAGGTTGCGTGTACCCATGGAGCAAGCAATACGTCTTTATCAGGAGAGAGCAAAGGCTCTGGGTTATATCTCATCTAATGTTCAAGAACCTATGGGAAATAATCAGGTACCTTTTATCTCTGCAGTTTATCTCTATAAATATCTGTGCACTAGTTGTTCATTTCTGAATTTACCAGTTTGATTTAATCATCCTTATGCAAAATGTGCCCTCATATTTCATTGTATTGTAAATCAAACTATATTTTTTTGTGTTTTACTGTGGGTTTCTTAGTCCATCACTATTACAGAGCCTCAACTCTACACTGCAGCAGATGACAACCTTAATAAGTTATACATCACCATAAAAAGCTGTAGCAACCTGAAGTCAAGATCAAGTTCACCGAAACCAAGTGCCTACGTTGGCTACACTTTTTTCAGCTTTGCCGACCACTTCACATCTATCATCCGGAATAGCAATAGCCCACAATTTGAGGACTGCATGTGCTTCCCATTGCCAATGTCTGGTAACCTAGACCAGTACCTTAAGTCTGAAGTCCTTGTACTCTATGTCTTTGATGACAATGACTCAATTGATAAATACATTGGGAAAGCCCAGGTGCCACTACTTTCTCTAGCTCAAGACAAGTGCATCTCAGGTAGGACTTCTCAAAAATTCTTCTAATCAATTAGTCAATTGTATCATTACAAAAAAGATTTATTAACCAGTGTGTGTACCCTGGTTAGTGCATTTTATAGCGTGGTTGTTTTTAATAATTTTGCATAAATTGTTCTCCCAATCTGAAACACTCAACAATTTTGAAAGTCTGTGGGAGAATAACATGTGCTGCTAATCAACTTCATATTTTTTCAGGAACATTTGAGCTGACAGATGAAAATGGCCATTCTAATGGTACTATAAAGCTGACCCTAAAGTGGAATGCTACCTATCTTCCTCCAAAGATGTCTATCTTAACAGGCTTGGTTGTGGATAAAATGCCAAAAGAAAAAACAATCCCTGTCCGTTTGCTCAAAGAGGAAGACATGCAAACTCCACAACAAGCATCACTTATCCCGGAACCCATAGTAAGTACTCACTGGCACTGAATGTTAAAAACATTATTTTTATTCTGAAAACACAGTTACATGTACAAACAATAAGTTTCTGAGGAAAACTGAAGGAAAAAAGTTTTTTCCTTTAAAAACCACGAGAATTCCTCTGTCCTTCTATGGTTTTAAAAAAAAGATGGAAGCAGTGAATTGTAAAAACTACCTAGATTATTCTCTATGATTTTTTTTAACCTATAGCATTTAACCCATTCATTATTTTTTAAGGCCAGAAGAGTTACTTTTTAGCAAGGTTAGAATGGCTAATTCTAAGCAACATTTCAGTTTTATAGTTTTTGAATTATTTACCTTCTTTTGATTTTCTGATTTAAAGTGATTCTGACACTAAACATTTTCTTTTCAAAATATGAATTTAAATCAAAAGTTACCTATACGTCTTGTTGATCGTTTTTCACTGAGATATATATATATATATGTATATATATGTATATATATATATATATATATATATATATGTATATATATATATATGTGTATATATATATATATGTGTATATTTTGTGTATATTTATATATATATATATATATATATATATATATCTCCCTCTAGCCTTTAATGTTGTGCGTGCTCATCCTGCTTCCTTTTACTTCTATAGAGAATGCTTCAATAGGATACAGTGTTAATAAATAGCAACACAAAATATGGCCCTCAGGCTGTGATATTAGGACAATGCTGCCTTTAGAATGATAAAGCATACATGATTGCTTGCCATGAATATAGAACTCTGCCAAACACAAATTAAATTAGTCACTTTTGTTATTGAAAGAGTTATTGTCAGCAAATGGAACTCACAGAAGTGTTATTTTGTAGAAAATTACCACATATGCACTACACATTGTTCTCTCTTTACTTTCAATTCTAAACTAACATATCCTCATGTTCCATCTGCAGCATTCAGCAAAAATATTTTTTAAATATACATTTGGCAGGAAACTGATAATCCTGGACACATGCCCAGAAACAGATTCATTTCATTGCAGTAAGATGCAATAAAATAACCATACTGGGTCAGCACTCGTGAACATACAGTATCTAACTGTATGAAATAAATAAAAATATGGAAATGGAATGGTTAGATTTAGAGCAACGGGACAGTTAATTGACCCTTGATATTCGACCATCGAAGTTGAAGGATTTACCTCAAATACTTTGATCGAAGGAAAAATCGTTCGATCGAACAATTTTAATCCTTGATCGAAGGATTTTCCTTCGATCAAAAAAAGCTTAGAAAGCTTATGGGGAAGGTCCCCATAGGCTAACATTGTAGCTCAGTAGGTTTAAAGTGCCGAAGTAGGTAGTCAAAGTTTTTTTTTTAAAGAGACTATCGAATGGTCGAATAGTCAAACGTTTTAAAAGAGAAAAAAGTACCCCACTAGCTTCAAAACTCGCTCAGCAGTCTCTAGTAGTTTAAACCTACCTAATTTAAATAGTCTCAATTGCGTGCAAATTTGCTAATTACTTTAAATATGAATCCCAAAAAAGTGCTTGTGCTATGATGAAACCGATTAAAATCCAATGATTATGAATTCATTAAATAATTGTGATACAATTCATTCTATTATATATGCAGGGTTAAGAAAAATAGGTACACATATACCCTTAGCTATAGCCAATTCTATTTCACGATAGTGTATATCCTTTTACTACAGGATATATTATTTAATAGTAACCCCCTCCAATCACTTTAAGTTAAAAAACTTTAAAGTGCAAGTGCTTAACAATTAATGAAGAATAGTAATTTCATCCAGACTGACCAAAAATTCATAAAATTGAAAGTGCTCGATAGTGCTTAGCAATAAATTAAAGTTGAGAGAATTGATTAAATAGAGACCGCAATAAATAGGATAAATATTAAAAAAAACACAATGCTCAGGTTCAGAAAATAAGTCAGAAATGGAAAAGAGGAGGAGGTGGAGTTGTCCCAAATCTACTACCTAATTATTTCTATCCCTGGGACACCACAAAGTCAAAGAAGGCAGAGTACCCGGGACTGTGGTCTCAAATTTTAATCTAGTCCTAAACTGGAAGAGAGCTATATAGGCCTAAAAAAACACAAATCCACGGGCTCTCGTGAGCTTTAGTATCAGATAGATTAGCGAAGAACCGAGCACTGGTTGAGGTATTGAGACCTCCCCACCCCCTCCACTACTTTGAAAACCCAATTGACTTAAATATAAAAAGTTAAAGTTAAAAAGGACTCAGAACGCCAGTCCCGGGTACTCTGCCTTCTTTGACTTTGTGGTGTCTCAGGGATAGAAATAATTAGGTAGTAGATTTGGGACAACTCCACCTCCTCCTCTTTTCCATTTCTGACTTATTTTCTGAACCTGAGCATTGTGTGTTTTTTAATATTTATCCTATTTATTGCGGTCTCTATTTAATCAATTCTCTCAACTTTAATTTATTGCTAAGCACTATCGAGCACTTTCAATTTTATGAATTTTTGGTCAGTCTGGATGAAATTACTATTCTTCATTAATTGTTAAGCACTTGCACTTTAAAGTTTTTTTAACTTAAAGTGATTGGAGGGGGTTACTATTAACTCTTAGACCATAATATATCCTGTAGTAAAAGGATATACACTATCGTGAAATAGAATTGGCTATAGCTAAGGGTATATGTGTACCTATTTTTCTTAACCCCTGCATATATAATAGAATGAATTGTATCACAATTATTTAATGAATTCATAATCATTGGATTTTAATCGGTTTCATCATAGCACAAGCACTTTTTTGGGATTCATATTTAAAGTAATTAGCAAATTTGCACGCAATTGAGACTATTTAAATTAGGTAGGTTTAAACTACTAGAGACTGCTGAGCGAGTTTTGAAGCTAGTGGGGTACTTTTTTCTCTTTTAAATCATTAACTTGTACTGACTAAGGTCAGACCTCCACTTCTACCGCTGGATAAAATTATTTAACAAGGGATCACTTTTTTGTTTGATTGTCAAATAGTCAAACGGTTTTTAGTTTGAATTGTTCGATTCAAAGTCGATGGTCACAGTATCCAAAAAAAACTTTGAAACTCAAAGTTTTTTTTACTTCGAATCCTTCACTCGAACTTAGTAAATGTGCCCCCTAAGGTTAAATATGCTTCATGGGTGAAGCAAACTTAAATATAATGCTAATGACTATGGTTTACTAGTAAAAATCTTTATTATATTTATTTTATGTATATTGCCACACTGCATTGCAGCAGGTCTCTTACTTTCTAATACTGCTGCCTGTCCAGCAGTGCCTACAAGAGTTTATTAAAAAAAAAAATAACATGGACTTTGTTTCTGCTGTACCAAATACTGCATTGATATTGTGCTGTTCCAATTGTTGGTTGTGTTTGAGAAGCTGGAGTCACTTGTCAAGAGGCTTACTAAAACAGCTATGGGGATTTGCAGTCAGGGTTGATCAGTCATCCCATCAATTCTTACAGATGAGCTAGTCAATAAGAGCAACATAACAAAAACAAGAAATAATTTAGCCTTTTGAGATCTGGGTAGCTACATGTCTTTGTTGTTAGCCTGTTCTGCCACATTGCCAGTAGTTTTTTTTCCCCTTATAAAGGTTTAGCTGTTTCATTGTCTTCTGCACCAATCATCCCACTGATTATCGATAGATCCTCCTGTCAGGACCTCCAAGCCCTTCAGAGCCCCTTACTAGGATTGTATGCATTTACTAATGGAGAAGAAACAATGTTATTTCTTACTTTTTGTAAATTATTGATGAATGTTCCTGCAGATTTCTGAGCAGGTATAAGCATATGCTAATGCAACAGGCTGGTATAGGCAAAGGACAGTTCAGTGAAACTTTTTAGTGATCCTTGTCAGTCAGAAACATACAATTTGATATTTAAAAACTACGGTGTACTTTTAAAAGTTTTTTAACAAAAATGTTAGAGGTTAGACGATAGAGGGTGCTGGCCATATACACAAAGAAATAGAGAATTGGTAATGGATTTGTGGAAGGCATTATAGTGTGCAAATTCGGTTCAGGAAACATGGTCAAATGAGTTGTGGTGCCATAAAAACTTCTTTCAGAGTTTGAGTGACTCTTTCAATAGCTGCACTGGACTGGATTGCAAGCAAAAGGTATGTTAACTTAATAATTGAGAGAAATCCATGGCAGAAGGGAGTATTGGAATAAAATGTACTATGACCTGATTTGTGTATCCAATATATAGTTAAATATACAATAAAATGTATGGCATTGTGGGTCCAAGCTGTGAGGGAACTGAACAGCAGGACAGCACACAGAAGTGAGTGGGATGCTTTTAAAGAAGCACAGACACTGCTATATATGCCATAAGTCTTTGACATCTTTTTGCATAAAAGGTCACCAGAAATTAAGTAGACAATTGAAGAATATTTCCTACCCCTGGAATGTCCACAAATGTATTTAAGTAGCGGGCAGAATTTGGAAATCAGTGCAGTCTTCTGTCGTGCAGAAAGTCTGAGGGATAGACCATCAATGTTGATGACAGCATGGGCTGTAAGAAGAAATTTGATTGTGAGATTAGTCTGTGGCTAGATTATAGAGGAAGAGACAATGTAGTCCCAAAATTAAACTCTTTGGCTAGACAAGCCTCTTTTCATAAAATCATTTTTAGCTCTATAAGGGTGCCTATAAAGATTCAACCATATTTTGCAAGAGTTGGAAATTGAATGGCATACTGGATGGCAGAGTGACTTCCTTGGTGGATTTGGAGGTGTGAGAAGGCTGCAGCCACAAGTGCATTGAAGTGCCAAGAGCAAAAAAGATATTATGTAGGTCACCTTGGAACACTTGGAAGAAAAGCAAGACTGCTAGGGTCATATTTATTATGCTGTATAAAACTTAATTTGACTAAAAAAACTGTGTAAAAAGTTATAAAGTATAATATTGTACGGTGTGTAATTTTATGCTATCAGAACCCCAGATTTGACTATGTAATTTTGCATTGCTTCTGGCTGAAGTCACTTAAAAAAAACACAAAAATTTTACACCGTTTTTTTTTTACACAGTGAAGCATAGCGATACGTGGTTTATTATCCTGCCATTTTTACACAGCAAAATAAATATGCCCTCTAGAGTTTGATTTGAAGGAGACACTGGTTTATGATGCCTGCAGACCTGAGGATCACTATAATTGTATGAAAGCACTATGGCAGGGGTAGTATAAAAACTTCTGCATCAGTCAGAGGCTCAGGTCCTGGAATATAATATGGTTATATAATATGGCATATAATATGGCAGCTACAAGAGCCTCCTTAACTTGTCTGAAGTCTGAAGTTTCACAAGTATAAGTGCAACCAATGCATGCAGAAGTTTCCTGATTTCAGAAAATTCTTCCTTAGTCCAGTGCATGGCCCAACTATAAACAAAGACAAGGGAGTGGGAATGCACCCTGTAAATACACAGTAAATCTACAGTTGGCATCCATGAGGGCACACGCATACAATCATTACTAATTCACTAATTTTACACTGTACATGGGTGGCCAAATCAGGTTTATTCGACCTCATAAAACGAGCAGATCTGAAAGTGTATAGCCACCATAGTCATGAGGCAGGTCCCACCCTTGAGTTCCACCTACCAATGTAGTGTTCATAAGAACAGCTACCATGGAAGTATAACTTTTTTCTGGACATTTTCTTGTGCACTTTTAACCCCCTTTAGTGAAATATTTCTGTTGCTATTCGTTAAGTTGTAATATTCTCCATGTGCTGTATGCCCTCAGTAAAGACTTTTTGACTGCAGTTGCCTTTTGTTCTTATCAATGCAAGCATAGTTTTTGTTTGTTTTCTTTACTTTTAACGCAGTGTATAGTTCAGTTTATGTTGACATAAATAATGGGACATTAACTAAGTAGTAATAGTTTTGCTGTCTTTATAGGTACCCAGGCCAAAGCCAAGGCAAAAAAACATTGCAGATAAAAAAGTTTCATTTGTTGATGCCAATTCAGAAAGCCTGGTAAGTTGTGAATGAATTAAGCAATATTGTTTCAAGACATACAGTCGTATAAAACAAGTACACCCTTAGTGGCAAAGTAGGTGATAGCTTAGTGCAGTGGTTGCTGGACTTATTTTCAGTTCTCCATTGGAGGTTCAACCTTTGGTCATGGCTACTCCGTAGCTTATAACAGCCTTACAGAAATAGGAAATCATCTCTGTACTGGTCATTCGGCCAGATCTGCAAAAAATCCGCCCCGATCATCAGTGGGGCCATTCAGCTTGTCAGGTATATAAAGTAGAGCAAATAGGCTCTAACTGACCCTGGGTTCCATGACATTTACATTCTCTGTATTTAGAGTAGGCTTGATGAAAGCTGTCCTTAACCTATATACTTAAATAAATGTATTTATGGTAATTGCATATCTGCTTCACAAGAAAGTACTGTATTCCTGTAGTTCTTGAAATGTGAGACAAATATATCCAAATAAATATTGAGCTACCACACTAAATCACACTTACCTGTACCTAATAATGTGTTTGTATAAATCAATATGTTCAGACCATATCTATGGTCCATAGCTACACACTACACACAACTGCAGGGTATCACAATGTATATAAATAAGAGTTCTTGATAAGAGGAAGATAGTTCTTGCTTGTATCATGGAGTGTGTTTCAGAGGGAGGCATATGATAAAAATTCCCTCCTGTCGTAATACCTTCGATACTGTTTCTGGAATCAAACTTAGGACACCAGCACTGCAAGGTGGCAATGTTTCCCACTGCGCTACAGTGCTGTCCAAATGTATTATATATATATATATATATATATATATATATATATAAAAATTTTTTTTTTTTTTTTTTTTTTTTGGGTTGTGGACAGCACTCCGTTTAGAAACAATACCTGTGTGCACGGTAAAGAAAATATATATATATATATATATATATATATATATATAGATATATATATATATATCTATAGATATATATATATATATATGGAAAGAAAGACCAGCAACACCAGGATTTTGCAAAAAGTTGAAAAAAAGTGTTATTGCATATGTATCCGACGTGACGTTTCGATCCCTTATTGGGACCTTTCTCAAAAAAAAATATATTGTGTTCTTGTATACATTTGTTCAACCCCCTGGGAGGTTGATAAATCCTTTAATGTTCTCTTTTAATAAAAATTTCACCCATAAGATTAACATATATGTTATTAGGCTAGGGATGCACAGAATCCAGGATTCGGTTCAGGATTCAGCCAAGATAAGGCCTTTTTTATCAAAATTCAGCCTAATCCAAACACAGAACCAAAAAGTAATGTAACTTTTCGTCACACAAACAAGGAAGTCAAAAATGTTTTCTCTTCCCCCCCCCTAATTTACATATGCAAATCAGGGATCGGATTCGGTTAGGTATTCAGCCAAATCTTTCACAAAGGATTTGGGATTCAGATGAATACTAAAATGTTGGATTCAATCAATCCCCATCTATATCAATGACCTTTAGGTTAACTGGATCCATTTTGTTCACTTAAAGCAATAAAATTGTGTTATTCACAGCACTACTCCAGCAAAATGTAAGACATTTCCAGCACCAATTCAAACCCATATAGCCTGGAGAATGCCAGCTATGAGTTGACTGAAATTATACAATTCCACTCTACAGGACAAATTGAAATATACGCTCAAACCATTATTGTCACCACGGCTATTGCATCACTCTGTTTGCCTTAGCTTGCGCCACCCACATGCCATCAACAGGGCATAGAAAGCACTATTCTATGAGGTGTATGCTTCTACCCCTTGTAGTCTGCAGTCTCCAGGTCATAGGGGTTTTAATTGTGCCAGATATTTAAAGGAGAACTATCTCTACAATTGAAAGTTTATTATTAGCTTCAGGATACTGAAATAAGAAACTTTCTAAATACAATCAATTAAAAATTCTGTACCGTTTCTGAAATAATCAAGTTTATCTTCACTATTCCTTGCACAGCATCTGTTTCTCCTCATTCTGTCTTTATTCAGGAGTTGAGTGTCAGATGAATGATCCAATATATCTTATAGGGGGGCTCCTTTTGCCTAGAAGATGTATTGGAGCTCACCAGAAATCTCCAGCCATCATGTCTCTCTACATGCAGAATTTGTGTAAAAGGCAATTATTTTTTCAGATTTTGTTTGTACTGGAATTGGTTATTTGAGTGAGCTCTGATGCATATGCTAGGAAAGGGAGCGCCCCCCCCCCCATAAGATATATTGGATCATTTATCTGACACCAAACTGCTTCAGACAGATGCTGAGAGGAATAGTGAATATAAACTTGATTATTTCAGAAACCATGGAGAATTTTTAATTGATTGCATTTAGAAAGTTTCTTCAGTATGAGGAAGCCTATATTAAATTTTAACTTTCGAAATAGTTCCCCTTTAACTTTTTCTATGATATACAAAAAAACCTGTATTAAAATTCACTGTGCTGGCCATGGCATGTGACAAGTACAAATTGATAACCTGACCAAAGTATCAGTCGATGATGACTATGTAGACCACTAGACCATCAGCATTAGATAGATAAACTTTTGAATTAAATTGTCTGTTTATTAGTACTCACTCCAGATCTATTTTTCAAATAGCTGTATCACTTACTAATAATTTACAAAAATGTTTTGCTCTTTATAATGCGCTTTCATGTTATTGGTTAATTTATGCATTTTTATTCACTGTGATATTTATGCATTCATAATCACATTATTTATTGAACTGTATTTATGATTAAATTATTTTGGAGATTGTTCAGTATAGATTGTTGGTTTGGTATAGTCTATATTGTTACTGTTATGTATAAGTACAAATGAATAAATGAAAGTGATTATTTAATTTTTGGTTACAGAATCTTATTGACCAGACACTTCTTGAAGAAAGCTCAAAAAGTAAAAAAAGCCATATCAACATCTTAAATATTTCAGAGGTATGTACTATGTATATGTACACATGCAGGATCAATGAAACCGTAGTAGACATTTATTTCTGCACTTATGTTGCAGGATGATTAAACATTTTTGTTGGTTTTTTATAATGCTTTATTCTGATTGTGCTGTTTTAATTATACTGTAACTGATATTCTGTTCATTCCTACCCACTTATGTCAAGCCTGTTGCCTTTCAGATGTTAATTACTCCATAACTCAACAGTCGGTGTGTTTTTAAGAGCTGTAATTCAGAAGTTAAAGTTAATTAATGAATATCTTTGTTTTAATAAATTAACCTCGGGGCTATCCCTAGACAATTTTTAGAAGAGTGCTACTTCTAATGTAATTATTTTGAGAATTCTCCACTTTAATAAAGGAGTAAAGCAGTGACTTAGTATCCAGGATATAATATAATATAACAGCCAGAACACTACTTCCTGCTTTTCAGCTCTCTTGGCTTCCACTGACTGGTTACCCTGGTTACCAAGCAGTAACCAATCAGTGACTTGAGGGGGGGGCACATGGGTCATATCTGTTGCTTTTGAATCTGGGCTGAATGCTGAGGATCAATTGTAAACTCACTGAACAGATATGTCCCATGTAGCCCCCCTTCAAGTCGCTTACTAGCCCAGAGTTAAGAGAGCTGAAAAGCAGGAAGTAATGTTCTGGCTATTATATTAGACATCCAGTCACTCCAACCTTTATACATTACATTTTTGGCTAACTATATTAGAAATGTTTTTTATTTTGCACGTCCTATCTAATTACCCAGTTTTTATATTCACACTGAACTGTTCCTTTAAATGCATAATATAGTTTTCCCATGGCTTGGATTATGGCCCCTGGTTCCACTGAAAGCAAACAATAATATACATTGATATTCATGACAATTGCTTGCAAATATCAATTTCTTACTTGTTCAACCAATCTCTTTGGGATATTTGGGATCAGGTTATATGCTTTATATAACACTAGACTTGTAGAGGCCATCTCCTATTAATCTTCCATTGTGACATCCAAAAGTCTTAATGCTTTGTGTGCCAGGGATACAAATCCCTCCTAGTTACAATTTGTTTTTGTGGCTAAATATCCATGTAGCCTTAAATGTACAGCAATATTCAAATTAAACTTTCCAACTGTTCCAAATTCTGATTCACAGCAGTATAATGGATAGATTTATCAAAATGTGAAATTTGAGTTTACCACAGTTCAGCATTTGATAAATATGTTTCTAAAAATCCCATAGAAATGTGGGTGAGTTTTTCAGTGGCAAATTATAATCTCAAATTTTGATAAATATGCCCCTAAATATATGTAGTAATAAATGTGGTTCTTGTTTAGCTTTAGAGTTAAAATGTTTTTCATAATGTTACCATATTATAAACATTCTCATTTTTGTCCTTTTTAGATTAAAAAAAATTTTTTTTTAATGTTTGTTTTCTGAGCAATACTTTAAGTATTAGGTAAACATACGTTTGTTTTTACCTTATTTTCTTAAAGGTAGCTCAGGTTAAAGCAGAAGATGATGTGCAGCAGGGAACAGCAATAAAAGACAGTCAGGCAGAAAATGAAGAGTTGTCCCAGATTTCAGAAGGACAGATAGAAAAACAAAGTTATGACTCTTCTGAAGATGTAACTGAAGATTTGGATGGAGAAGGTAGCACTGTAAATTCATTTATAGAATTATGGCTTCAGGTGCAGGAATAAAAATGGGGGAAGGTGAAGGTTGTTGTTATACAATTAGGCTCATTTACTAACCGTGGGCAAATTTTTACCTGTGTAGTTACCCATGGCAACCTTCCCAGGTGCAAATCTATCCAGTGTTCATATATAAGTATGTGTCTGTGCAAGTGACCTAAGGTAATGGTAAATCTAATGATAGTCTCTTGCTAAGAAAGTCAGATACATAGTAACATAGTAAACTAGGTTTAAAAAAGACACACGTCCTTCAAGCGCAAACTTTTATATCTATATATAACCTGCATAACTGCTAGTTGATCCAGAGGAAGGCAAAAAAAAAACCCATCTCAGGTGCCTCAGAGGGGGAAAAATTATTTCTTGACTCTAAAATGCCAGTCCCTGGATCAAGTTGTACCATGAGCTATGCAAAAAAAAAAACAGCCTTCCAACCCCTTCTTAAAGATATTTAATTATAAGCTAGTGCTACTGATTCAGGGAGAAAATTACACAGCTTCACATCTCTCACCCTTTTCTGCGTCCACTGACTAGATTGAGCTGAGCCAACAGTGCAGCTGTTGATCTTGGAACTCTGGCTCCTCCATTGTATACACTGAAGAAAAGAACTGATTTAGCATATTTGCCTTTCTTGAATCTGTTGAACCATATTGGCATCTGTACCATTTAAAGGGGTTGCTCACTTTCCAAACACTTGGTCTGGCAGCTCAGTAATCCAGTTGCAGATGCTGAATTGTTGCATTGTAACAAACATTATAATTTGCTACATTTAATTGCTACATTTCTCAGCTGCATCTGTGGAATATTTGCAACTATTGTATCAATTCTAACAGGTTCTGCTCAGCAGAGCTCAAGATAAGAATTGTATCAATTTAATGTATCTGTCTAGAACAGTTTACAGAGTTGGCAACCCCCCACCTCCTTGCCAGAGCTGTTTCAGAAAGAAAGAAGGTGAAAAATTAACCTATATAGTCGCAAATAGAAAATAATTGAAAAAAAGTCTGTTTCTGGAGAACTATTGAAAAACAACTTAACTGAAAAGGTGTTGGAAAGTGACCAATCTTTTTAAAGAAGACACACTCTTACACCCTCTTTTTACTATTAATATACTTTTTATACTATTATATACTGTTTTTACAAATAACTTTAAAATTACTTAAAATGTTTAATAAAAGTATTGAAAAGTTGCTTTTAATTAAAAATTCTATTATTAGCCAAATTTTTATTTTGGAGTTGATTTGCCCTTTAAATAACAGCAATTTCTGCTCTGAAGGACAGCCCTTAAAGAGTTAAAAAAAATTCAGGGTTTTTTGCCGCAGTGTATATTTGTTTTTTTCACCATGCATAAATTAGATCCCATTATGGTCACTTTTACCCTGGGGTTCAAACACTATACATTCTGGGTCATTAGAGAGCACTAGATCCAGTATAGCACGATTTCTGGTTGGGTCATCAATTACCTGAGACTTAAAATTTCATGCAGAAGATTTTTTAATCTTGTTCATATTAACTGACCTGGCAGTACTGTTAAGCCAGTCAATATCTGGATAATTAAAATGCCCCATTATAATTAACTTCCCCAAACTAGCACCCGTTTCTATTTGCAGCTTAGCATCTTCCTCTTTGCAAATATTCTTTACAATCAGTGAAAAGCTCCACCCCTTAAAGGAGAACTAAAGCCCAACTAGAGCTAGAAATGTTGTACATTATGTTTTGGATTTCTGTACCAGCCCAAGGCAACTATAGGCCTTTAGCAGGGAAGATTTGTGTCTCAAAAGATGCCCAGTAGCTCCCCATCTTCTTTTCTGCTGATTCACTGCACATGCTCTGTGCTGCTGTCACTTAGTGAGCTTAGGGACCCACTCACAATATACAGTACACAGAATATACATAGTAATTAATGCAGATAATTACTGCATGGCAGCACAGAAACCAGTGCAACTAGCATCAGATTTTAATAATCAGCCCTGTAGCATCAGCTTATATTACAGACCAACCTTATTTTCTGCTGGATAATTTGCAACGACCCCTCAGTTTAGCTTCTCAACAGCTGTTCACAGCCCACAGTGTCGCAGACACTTTCCAAGATGGTGAACCCTTGTGACAAGTTTGAAGTCATTTTAAGGGTTTACTTTTCCTTTAAGGCTTCAGCTCCATCATTTTCCAACAATTATACTAGCTTTTAATTCCTGCTTAACAAATAGACGTACCCCTCCTCCTTTCCTGTTGCCCCTTTCCCTTCCGAAACAAAGTATAGCCAACTGTATTAACTGCCCATTCATGTGACTCATTCAGCCTTGTTTCCCCTCTCCTTTAACTTTGTCATTGGTACCTATGTGTACCAAGAATGTTGGGTCTTCCTAAATTCCCTCCCAATAATCTGTCCACACATTCCACCACATGCCGAACCCAAGCACCAGGCAAGTAGTAGAAAGCTCGGCATGTAGGGTCCTTGCAACAGATTACCCTATCCACCTTTGTAATAATTGAATTCCCTATAACTATGATTTGCCTTTCCTTCCTAGCACTCTTCCTCACATGTATTAGAGATGTTGCCCTTCCCCCAACCCAGGGTATAGATTTCCAAAATGCTTTTCATATAAGGCTTCTTTCCATAATTTGAATCGCCATTCCTTAAATCTGTTTATAAACATATAAACCTTAAATAAACCTACCAGAATAGATTAACCACCGACATGGACTCATGCAGCTAGAAGTTAGCATCAAGTGCAAGTTTTACAGAGAAAAGGGAAATCATTAAACAAAATTAAAAAATACTTTTAGATTGAATCTATGGGAGATGACCCTCCCATAATTCAGAGCTTTTCAGTTAACAAGTCTCCTGATTAGGGATTTGAGGAAAATTGGAGATGGCTTCAGAGGAGGGTATTTCACCTTTCTCTAGAACAAAAAGATAAAGGAAAACTATACCCCCCAAACTCTCTATAAAAAGATATTGCATAAAACAGCTCATATGTAAAACCCTGCTTCATGTAAATAAACCATTTTCATAATAATGTACTTTTTTAGTGGTATGTGCCATTGGGTAATCATAAATAGAAAAGTACCATTTTAAAAAATAAGGGCCACCCCCTGGGATCCTACGATTCACTGTGCACACAAACATACCAAACAAATTATACTTGTTAGGTCACATGAGCCAATTAACTGAGTTCTTTTGCTTCAACACTTCTTCCTGTTACAGTTAGAGCTGCAGTATTTCTGGTCAGGTGATCTCTGGGGCAGCACACAGACCATCACGAAATGGTGGTTCAAGGCAAGAGATGTAAAAGGGCAATATTTACTTAAGTATAAATACCATTTGGTAAGATTCTTTAATATGCCACTTAATATGATATAAACTATCTGTTGTTTAAGTATTCATTTTGGGGGTATAGTTTTTCTTTAAGCAGGATTTACTGTGTTTTATCTTGACAGACAGTGTCTTTTTTTCAATCTCATCTATTATGCTGCTATTCTATCTCTGCTATACCAAACATAATACTAAAAAGGTTTTTTATTGTGAATGAATGAATGGATAAAGATTCTCAGTTATCTCCTTTGGGTCAGATACATCAGATCATGATGGAAAGCAGACAACTGATGGAAATGAATCTACAGCAACAGATAGTGATGACTGCATCATACCTGCCACAAAATATATAAAACCAGTAAGTGGTTCGCTCCTTATACTATATGCTGTGCTTCAGTAACGTGAAAGGGTTATTGGGTACTGTGAACCTGAACAAAATGTTAGAGAAGTCCACCAGATCTACTAACCCAAAGCAATCTGATGTTTCCTTTCTTACAGGTGTCCAGTATATTTTGTAGGATATAAGAGCTGCTGCAAACTTTACAAACATCGTTGCTCATTTGCACCTAATCAGTTGCCCAAATAAGTGGTCAGAACTTTGTATACTGTTACACTCATATTGGTAGTTGGTTTCTATTGATAACTGCACTTGTCTTTTATTAAATTACCCGTCTTAATTGTTTTCTCTACAAAGGTTACTTGTTCTGTATCTAAGAGAAATCACATAAGTTAAAGTAGGCACCATAGCTTAAACAAGTTGACAATCAAATTCCTGTTGCTTACGGTTTTCTGGAGACAAATATATGCACAAATATACAATATTATGTTGAATTTGCCATTTGGTTCTATTCTCTGTTTTATTGTCTACCAGATTGTTTTAACACCTACCTACTTCAGAGTCTCGTGTGCCTCATATGTCAATATGTAATATAGAATAGAGGACAATGTAACATACAATTGCATTTGAAGAAAAAATAATTAAAGTAAGAGATGCAATCGGACAAATTGTTTCCTGTTGATATAACATAAATATAGTACAAGATACCATTGCACACCCAAAAAGATACTTCAAGCCAGATGGTATTCCAATTTTTTTTGGCAATTGCATAAGCATACAATATGTATAACACCAAAATATTGGCGCACAGAGTAAAAAGAATAAAGCAGTCTCGTTGGAACAACTGACAAGTGTTCCAGGGCATATATTAAGTACTACGAAAAGGAGTGGGTGGGGCAGGCTATCAAGTAAGCATTGTTATATATCAGAACGCAGGTACTAGCATAAAAGTATAGAAGCTGCAGGAGGGTAAGCAGGTGCTTGCCTGGAGCTATGTTCTCAATCAGTCCCAAAAGGCTTGCCTTTGAGGACCGTACATTTGGAATACTAAAGGTCTGTACTAAAAAGGCCACCACTTTTCCCCAAAAAGTACCTATCAGCAGGCAGGTCCAGAATATATGAACAGTATGTTGGAATGAACCTGAGCTAGCCCCACATTTAAGACATAGATTATTTAATTTAAGGCACATGGAATGCAGTCATGTAGGTGTAAGGTAAATTCTTTGTATTGTACGATATTGTATCTGAATATCATTATTGACAATTACAGAAGGTAAATAGGAATGGGTGAGGTTGTCCCAGTCATTAGAGTTAATGTGTGCTATATCTGCAGACTGTTTGGTATAGCAGTATGCAAAAAGATTGCCCCTTTGTGCATTGAGAATAGAGTAGATACGTGACACTAGCCTTCATTTGTTTGATGCCTTAGGGCTTCCTCAAGCACAGAGAGGGCAATCTTGGGGATGGGGGGCAGGGAACTGACTAGTGTCTACGTGCCTGAGCTGAAGATAACTGTACCACATACTCTTGGGTAGGTTGTATTCTGTTGTCATAAGTAAAAATTTAGCTGACACTAAAAGGGTTAATGGTATAAATATATTGCAGCTACAGTCCATCGAATATTTTGTAAATTATTTAAAAAGCACATTGCCCATTTTAACCTTTAGTATGTATTGTTTTGTTAAAAGGTAACTCTTTTTCTGGCTTCAGAGTCACTGATGTATACCCTTCCCAGTACTAAGTACTAACAATAAGCATTTTATAATGAGCTTCTACCCCCCCCCCCTTTCCCCCCAACTGTGTTTTCAAATTCAGTCTTTTAGAACTTATATTCTAATAATTAACTGTATTATGTCACAAACAACCCTTCAACAAGCCAGAATAGGATTTTTATTTTTTTTTAATACCGGATGTGTGTGGAAAAAAATGTAGTCTATTTTGTTATGAAAAAAAGCATACACTTTTATTATTTTTAATATCACCTAAATGTATGTAAGCTATGATTTTTTTCCCCCAACTGTGTTTTCAAATTCAGTCTTTTAGAACTTATCTTCTAATAATTAACTGCATTATGTCACAAACAACCCTTCAACAAGCCAGAATAGGGTTTTTAATTTTTTTTTAATACCGGATGTGTGTGGAAAAAAAGCATACACTTTTATTATTTTTAATATCACCTAAATGTATGTAAGCTATGATTTTTTTTTTTAAGGTTATCTTTTCTATGAATCACTCTGGAGAGAAATAATCTGCTTGTACTCTCTTTTAGTGTATAGATAATGATTTTATAACCAGCCCCCACCGAATCGTTATGCCTCTGCTTTCATAATAAATTAGTCAGATCTTGTCATTATAGAGGGGGAATAAAGGAGGTCAGAAGTCTGAATAAATAATCCTCTCCTCCTGTAGAGTTCAGGGCTAAAGCATTCTGTGCTGATCAGAACTGCAGCAAATGCGTATAAAGATATTAAAATTGAAAGACTGATGCTAAGCCTTCACAACACTGGCTGATGCTTTGCAGGCATTGCATTATTGGCAATGCAAAGTAAGGAAGTGGCCAAATCAAATGACAGATGTGGCAGAAAAATGAAGTTGGAGAAAACACTAGTTTACTCCTAACCAGCCGGTGGTCAGTAGCATTGACTGGAAAGGCTTACTTCAGTTTTAGCCAGCACATGTTTTCTGATTTTCTCAGGCTTCCTTTAATTTGGTATGGTACCAGTAGATTGGGGGGGGGGAAACCCGTGTAATTCCAATATTTAGAAAGGGATGACAAGTTTAACCTGGCAATTATAGACCTGTAAGTTTGATCTGTAGTGGTCAAGTTATTCGTTTAGGGATCGTATTCAAAAGAGTGGAATTATAAGTAGTATTTTGGATGGATATTTGAAGAATAGATCGTGTCAATCAAATTTACAAATGTTGTGGTAGCTGGACAGTTGGGTTTCTCTATAGTTGGATTTCATTTTTTAATAAAGTGCCCCTGATTTGCATATGCAAATTAGGATTCGTATTAGGTACGGCCAGGCAAAAGGATTCGCCGAATCCGAAACCTGCTGAAAAAGGCCAAATCCCAAACTGAATCCTGAATTCGGTGCATCCCTACTTTCAAGCATACCTTAGAGCGGGGGTCCCCAACTTTTTTATACCCGTGAGAAAGATTTAGATGTAAAAAGAGTTGGGGAGCAACGCAAGCATCTGAAATGTTCCTGGGTGTACAAATAAGTGCTGTGGCCATTTTGTCTGCCTACAGGAGGCCCTGTTTGGTAGTACACCTCTTTTTTATTCAACCAAAACTTGCCTCGAAGCCATTAATTAAAAAATAAAAGCTTTTGCTTTGAGGCCACTTGGAGCAACATTCAAGGGGTTGGTTAGCAACATGTTGCTCACGAACCACTGGTTGGGGATCACTGCTTTAGAGGCTCCTCTAAGGGGAAAAAACTCTGAGGAAAACTACCCTTATTATCTGCAGGTAGGGTTAATCTGGTGAAGTTGGTCCTACTTCCCAAAATATTATTTATCATAATGCACTCCCTTATATTTATATCACAACATCTCTTCTGGATTAGCAGCTCACATTTTATCACCTTGATATGGAAGGGGACTAGATATAAACTTCATATAACCCTCTTACAAAATCCCCCTGATGCAGGTCCTCCAGAGTTTCTATTTTTATTGTGTCTTTTCATAATTTCTGCAAATAGCTTACTGGTTTAGAATTCATAGTCAGCCTAGAATAATAGAATAGGGTTTGGATGACAGATATTCACTAGAAATATCTATAATCTGCTAGGGCTATAGGGGTTACTTCACTACTACACCATTATTGCACAAGCTCTCTGAACCTTGGACAAGCCAGTGAGAACTGCACCTAAATTGTGTACAATGCAGTACACTTCAGCCTGGAAAGAGAAAAGAATCTAATGTCTGTGCAAGGTGATAAAAAAAAAACTAACTGTTAAATAATTTTTGCAATTGAAATTTAAATGCAGTCTCCCTAATAACTTCTTTATTTCTGTATTTGCAAATACACAATTATCTGGCCTCGACAGAGAGCATATTGGAATCCTCTCTCTCAGAATACCTATTGTATACATACATAAACAGAAATTGCCCGGACAAATATAAAAAGATGTAAAACTTATGGCCTGCAAGTAGTCTTACCACTTTACACTAGGTACCCTGTCCTGCATTACCATCATTAAACTAAGCTGCACTTTGACATATCTAATTAACATTGACATATCTACTCTTGACATGGCGTAATTAATCCTATGCACTATACTATTAAGCAAAGTAATAAAAGCCTGCCTGCCTGCATATTTTTAATAAGTATTGTCCTTATGTAACTAAATGTTCAATAAAAAAAGATGCAAATTATACAATTACAAGGTAAGAAAATTGTGGAAACGGATAAGAAGTTACACCTTAGTGATGTGTTAATATTCAGTAATACAGGCATTTCTAACTGTATTATACCCATGATCACATTTATCCGTTATTGGGAAGGAGACTCTAAGTACAAAATTCTGTTCAGCTCCTCGCACATTTAAACACTTGACAAATTAATTCTGAAAGCGACATCAGGGTCCCAGTTGACTTTGTCAGGTTGATTTAAAACCATTTTGTTCATAAAACACTCCTATAATTCTGCCCTACTATAACTTCTCAGCATCATTAAATTTTGAAATACTTGAACTATTTTAAATATTTATCAATCTTTTAAAATGGCAGAAAGGTAAAATTCATCAAGATAAGACAGCATTTTTCACACTAATTATGCCAGATATGCGTAAATCAGAATAATAACATATATCTGACACATGGGATATGTTGTTTTCTATACTGAATTTCATTGAGTATGAATGCTTGTATAATTTATTCGTATTGTTATTCTCAAGTAGAATACTACTGAGGTAGTTGTGGTCATTGTTCACTTGTAATATGTTTGTTTAGAATCAATATATATTACATTATTACTATGTAATATATATCTGTCCCATATAAATAAATATAATATATTGGTTCTTCATCTTTGACCATCTTTTGTGAAATTCAAATTAGATAGTACTCAAAAGTTTCCCTGCTTCACACAGCTAGAGAGCAGTTGAAGCAGAGGTTTTCAGACATCAGCTCCGCTCTGCTTGTATATATTATAAATATATAAACTATGATATAGCATTTGTAACATTATTATGTATTGTTCAATACATAAATCCTAGGCCTGAGTCGTCTACTAGATACTTGCTATGGTTCCATCCTGCAAGCTCCTAACCCTTTCAAACCTAATTTATGTTAACTGCCAGTTAATTAATGCATGACAATCTAAGCTTTCTTAATATGCCTGAATTTTTGTGTAATTGGTGTTCTACACTTGTGTAATAACTCTTCGAGCTCTATAGAGCAAAACAATTCACAGCTACTACTGTAAAAAAAAAAAAAAAAACCCTTGCCAATATTTAGACAGAACCTAAACAAAAACAGGACTTAATGTGAGAGGACCAAGGGAAGAACTCTGAGAGAGCAAGGGAACTGTACATACTACTGGAAAGGAGAACATGAGCGTAGTCAAGGGCAGGCTGAATCAATCCAAGCTGTGCGGTAAACAATTGAGAGACAGGAACGTAGTCGGGGTCACAGGTCGAGTCAGAATACCGAATTATGCAGCGCGATACAAAATCGAGACAGACAGGAGCGTAATCAAGGTCACAGACCAGGTTGTATTACAAAGGTAGCGGGTACAAATCAGGATCCGGGAGAATGGTCAGAAAACAGGCAAGAGTTAGGACAGGCAGCAATCAGGACAAGAATCGGGGTCAGGCAAGGTCAAACACAGAATAACAGACTAGATATAGCACCCAGGAACTATCAGAATAGACCTACGTTGATAGATGTACCTTTAGATATTTAAAACTTGCATCCCTGCCGGCCCCCAGCACCCCACAGACTACCATGTATCCTTACAAGATGCAGTCTGTAGAATATCACCGTATTCTAGGACAGGATCTGTTGTCTGCTAAGTAATCTGCCTATTCTCCCTTTTCAGGTTGTATGGCTGTTCCTTGAATGACACCCCCCCCCCCATGGCTACACAGCAGCTTGTTTATATAAACTATATTATAGACTTTCTATAGCAAACACATAACTTTGAGCAGAGCAACATTACATTATATTATATTCACTATTTTTTGATGTTTCTGTTAATTTAATTGCGATGTAGTCTGGGCTAGTTCTACCCATCCTCCAGTCTGCCATTAAAACCACTGGCTGGTTTGTTAGGGTAAAAGAGGCAGTTAAAATGATAAAATATAGACTTCCAAAACAAAGTTACATTTAAGTTCGCTATAGACCTGTAGATTTACCTGCAATATCAGACGAACGATTGGACGTCTCCATCCCGACCTGCCACTAATCCACAGTTTTAATAAAGTAGTAAAAGAACAGATCAGATGATTTATTTGCCCCTGACAGCAATCGTACGAAAGTTTATGTCCGACAAAGCTGGTGACAGTCTCCCACTGAAAATCGGCAGATCGGCAATACATGCAGAGATATTATTGGCAGCCGACAGAAATCTTCTAACCTGTCTGATCGACAGAACGACCGATTGGCATGGCCTGACAAATGTCTGGACACTCCTCCGAGGATTCGTACAATCGGATCTTTGCGTCTATGGCCAGCTTTTTGTCAGGGTTTTTCGTATACCATTTTACAGAAAACAACAACCCTTGCCGGCTGCCATTTCTTTTGACATCTTTAAACGGAAAGCACTCCTATTTATATACAGTGGCAGGTGAGCCATTAAATGCTGCCAATTCTCTGTGTGGGTCAGCCCACTTTCCAATTCATGCCAGCAGTACCTGTGTCTGGTGAACAAAATAGTTTGTGTGCCATTAGACTTAATTCTAGAAAACAGATTAACAGGAACATTTAAGCTCATACAGTATGTATGATTTTGAACATATTGTGACCTACACGTATTAACCTGTCATAGGAAATGTAACTGTATTCCATTACAATAAGATATAGTAGTTAATAGGTATAGCATTTTAATTGAAAACACCTGTTACTCAAGCCAGTGTGCTTTGAAAAGCTCAGTTAAAAATACAAAGAATTGTCCAATGAGTCTATGTGGCCATGTTTGGGCTGCTCTTCTATACTCGTAAATAGTAATTCTACCTTTTTAACATACTACTTTACATTTGTGAATTGAAGACAAATCTGCTGTGATATGGCCATAAAAGAACACAGATTTTGTTCTACATGTCACTACATTTTTATTTCCTCAGACTCAGATGAGATGCAGAATTGTATACTGTACAGTAGGAAATACAATTTATGTATTCCAGCAGCAACATGAATAATTGCAAATAATAGGTACAATAGTAACCCAGTTCCTGAACTAGTTCATTATATAACGATTCTTAACACAAATAAATAATATGCATTCATATTTTAAATGTATATATATCTATATATATGTGTGTGTCTGTGCGTGTGAAAACATGAGCTGCAGGCTGCTATTATTGGGAATTGCATTGGTTTCATAGAGCCATTTTCACATTTGAATATGAAAAGCACATTTCAGTCAGACAGTGTCACCTTAATGGCATTTGGCAGTCATTTGATGTATTAGGTTTTCGAGTAATAAAATAATAAAAAAAGAAAACCTTTTAAATATTTCATCAAACTATGCTAATCACAGTAATATTGCCAGCTGAAGGCTTGTACCTGTATGCATAACGACACAGAAATGTGGATGCCCTAGTAAAATTTCCATGAACCTAGTGAATAATGAAATAAGCTTATTGAAATATTCAGATTTAGGGGGGGTTTAGATAACGCATGTTAGGGTACAAGATGAAAGGAAATGTCTCTCTTATAGGAGAAGAGAAAACTGCACACATCAAATATTCAGTCAGCTTGACAGCTGTGAAAATTGTCATTTTAAATGGGTACTCACTCCTTTCCGGGATAAATACATTTTCAAATAAATATTCTTAAAGCTTATTTCCATTGTTATTGTTCTAAAGAGGAGAAAAAAGTGTGAACGGGATTTTTAGGTATATATAGTTACAGCCTATTCTGCTTCTTAGGTGTTGGCTGTATACAAAGCTTTTCATAGAGCATATTAATAAAAATATATTTCTATTGACACCAGAGAAGCAGAAACCAGTGTATAATTATCTTCATATTTATAAAGTTGCATTGTTTCCCTTGCACAGAAAATACTATGTTTGGTATCAGTTCAACTGAAAGGTCACATTTGCCAAAAAGCACATAAGTCTGAGGGGGCCATTCAGCCTCTAGCAAAAGGGTTATGGTGCGAACATGATTCTGTGCAGTTAGTTTTTTGTTTTTTTCACAAACATTGGCCCAGATTCAGTTCAATGAGAAAAAAGTTTATCACCTGAAAAGTCATGGATGAGATTCAATTTGAGATGCAATTCAGTTCATAAAAACTCTCTCATGGTTTATCAAATAAAAACTTTATTGAAGTCTGTGGGGAAAAAAACTGGAGCAGCGTTTGGAGAAAAGTTTTATCTCTCCTTGACTTGAATCTCGTCCATGGTTTTTCACGTGATCAACCATGAGATAACTTTTTCTCACTGAATTGAATCTATCCCATTGTGTTTTAGTATGTCATAAAATAGTCTTGCACCATGAAAACTTGTGAGACTTAACCAGTAGATTTTCCATATACATATGACTGGGAAAGATAAAGTGTAAAGAAAAGCAATAACACATTGAAAATACATGGAAGATATTCAGTTACAAAAGCACATATCTACTAAATAAAAGAAGAAGATAACGAGATCTAGGGAGACTAAAGTAACAAGAACATGCGCTCTTCGTAATGGATTATAGTTAAAGGAGAAGGAAAGCTACCAAGGTAGTTTATTGCCAATACATTAGCACAATAGTGCAAGCTATAATTCTATATTTAATTTTGTAGAATGCTTTACCATACTGGAGTAAACTGCTCTAGAAATGCTCTCTGTTTTGGATAGCAGCTGCCATATTAGCTTGGTGTGACATCACTTCCTGCCTGAGTCTCTTCCTGCTCATTCATAGCTCTGAGCTCAGATTACAGCAGGGAGGGGAGAAGGGAGGAGGCAAAGGGGAGAGAGGAGCAAACTGAGTATGCTCAAGCCCAAGCCCTGAAGGTTTAAGCTGAAAACAGGAAGTCTGATACAGAAGCTCATGTGTACACAATAGAAGCAAAAAATGTGTTTCTTTTGACAGAGGACTCAGAGCATCATTACTATGAGGCTTTACTGGTGTATTTATATAGACCTTTCTGATAAAGCTAACTTAGTTTTAACATTTCCTTCTCCTTTAAGAGAGATTTTGGAGAAATAAAGTTGTCATTGATTTGAGGGATATATAGTATATTACTTAGGGGAGAAAGAGATGACATGAAGTGCAGACAAATGTTATGTACATTGGAGAAGAATAAGATGGGAGAAATGGCATATATGTGGAGAGGAAATTTATTGGTATATGAACTTGAATAGAAGTTGCAATTGTGGGGAAGGGAAAAGATGATAATGTGTATATGAATGGCAGGTCAGATGGTATAAGAATTTAGGTGGAAATTAAATGAAATTGTGGAGTGCAGAATATGGTTTTGCGCCAGAATGAAATCAAGAGCTTTAATGTCCTCGAAAGCAGAGTTTGACAATAGTGTGTACATGTGTACACACTAGTCTTACAGTTGGCGCTCTCCATCCAAATTGTTATCCATCCAAAGAAGTATACCTTACCCCTGTTGCCATATCAGCTCCTCTCTAAGTCAACTGCCCCATCAGAGACTAGTTACCATATCCATATTTGCTGATCTCTTGCTGCCTCATTAGGCAGAACAGATACCCAAGTTCTACAGTCCTTTCTACAGCACTTAGGCTAGGGCAACACCATACGGATCTCTGCCAGTGGAGAAATCCAAGTAGATCACTTTTTTAACTTCACTGTTCAAGTTCCTACTTACCTCATTAAAGTAAACATGTTTTCCACAATCTGTTAGTGAAGCCGTGCTAATTTCTATTTACAATGTGTTTTTCCAGAATGTGATCGCTTAACAAGCTTTCAAATAACTTGCCCTCTACAGATGTCATATTTACAGGGCTATAATTGGCAGGGAGATGTCGTTATCCCTTTTGGAGTATCTAAATTACATCAGTTTTTCTCCATTCCATATGAAGTGTACCAGATAAAAGAATCTGAAATAATCAGATTAAGTGGTTTGGCTAAAACTGAACTGAGTATTTAAGGGTGTATTCCACCAGGACCTGTAGCCTTATTCGTATAAAGGCTAATGGCAAATATGTAATTTTCTCTGCTGGTGTTTAAACAGGAGGGAAGTAGAACAACTGATCTGCTACCACTCCCAGGCTTTTAACTTTTCTCATCTGGCTTGTAAATGTCATGTGTGCCATAAGGCTTAATGTGCTACACTACAGATTGGGTTAAGAATATTCAATGATGGGGCGTGGCTTGCAGCTCAATGTGAACGGACGTGTGCAGGAGTGCTCCTCTCTCCGGGCCATAATTATTCTGATTTAAGACCCTGTAAAGTTCCTCAAGACGGCCTCAGACGAGCTAGACTGGCTACAGCTACCCCAAAGAGTCCTCATGGGGCAGAACAAGGCTCAGAAAAGAGCCTCAACATCGGTGAACAGGCTGGACAGGTTTGCCCGGGAGGAGAAGCAAAATGGCGCTCAAAGATCACCCAGCAGGTCTCCCTCTCCTCCCCCACCGCAAAAAGGGCCTGAACCTACACTGCAAGAAATCCTGCAGGAAATAAGAGACTCCAAGGCCACCTGCACCAGTCTTATCAGTACCAAAACTGACGAAATAAAGCTGGACCTCTCTATTATCAAGCAGGACCTGCAGCGGCTAAGGGAGAGAACTACTGAGGTGGGGCAAAGAGTGAGTACTCTGGAGGATACTTGCGCACCTCTCCCTGCCCGCGTGGCAGAAGTGCATAGAATGGCTGTAGGTGGCTTCGCAAAAATGGACGACTTAGAAAACCGTCTCAGGCGAAACAATTTGCGCTTTGTGGGTTTTCCAGAGAAGGCGGAGGGGGAGCAAACCGAGCAATTTATCGAGGAATGGCTGGCAAACAATTTCGGCAGGGCAAACCTGTCCTCCTCTTTTGCTGTCGAAAGGGCGCACCGGATTCCAACCAGGCCCAATCCACCAGGGGCCCCACCGCGGCCTTTAATTGCCAGGTTATTGAATGCCCGGGACCGTGATAACATACTTACCATGGCGCGGAAGAAAGAAACTCTGCAATTCCAGGCGACGACGATCTCCATATATGCAGACTACTCCGCAGAAGTCCAACGCCAGCGAGCGAAATTCATTGAAGTGAAAAGGAGGCTTAGAGCAGCGAAACTCGTCTACGCCATGCTGTATCCCGCGCGGCTGCGGGTTCTGTTGAATGGTGCCTCGCATTTCTTCACTTTGCCACAAGAAGCCAGCAAGTGGCTAGATGCCCAGAATGTGCCAGCATCCTAATAGCCCGGAACGCAGTCCCAAGATGGTCTCGACCAAGATACCCGGTACAGGTACTGTTCAGATAACCCCTTTTTATTATGCTCTTTGGGTATTTCGCCCGACACCATTAGATGCAACGACTGTTTCCCGATTCCCCAGCTTTTTTATGCACCGGTCTGCGCAATACCAGCACCCCAGACTTGGCTACCCATAGTGGTCCAATTATGTACATTATCCCCGATCCCGATGTGAACTGTACTATGCCCTTGCTTCTACATTGGACAGTAAGGGTGTTAAAATTGCTGCAAGGGGAAAAATGATAAGGCAACTCAACCTGTTCCCCCCTTTTTTTTTTTTTTTTTTTTCTCTTTGCCATGTTACCGGATCTTCTTGGGGCTATAAAGAATTGTTGCCTCATAGCCGGCTTACTAAAATTCACCAACCGTACCATCACCGAACTGTCTTGTGGATCTAGCTAAATGTCCCGGAGAGGGGGAGTCGCAGTGTGTTTTGGTTTTTTTTTTGCTCCGACTGCCCCCAGGTTAAGCACTTGACTGTTCGTTCACGGTCTGAATGTTGGACCGGGCCTAAGGGCCACCCCAGTTTACATTATGTGTTTGGTTTCGGGACTAATTCTGCCCCCCCAACAGGGAAAGGGGTGGAAGGGGAGGGAGGAAATTGTGGGGAATTTTGAAGTTTAATGTTTATTGTATATGCTCAAGCTACAAGTCTGTGGGGAAATTACTTACTGTGTACCTGTCAAAGGGATAAACACTTAGGTCAGTATGGCTGAGATAAGTTGGAATGTTAGAGGCCTTAACTGTCCGATAAAAAGGAGGTTGGTCATGGATTTCCTCAAGCAAAAGCATGTCTCAATTGCCTTCCTCCAGGAAACGCATTTAGTAGGGAGCAAAACATTGGCCCTGAAAAGGCCATGGGTTGGGTGGGCCTACCACTCCACTTATACGACCCACTCCTCGGGTGTAACAATATTGATTCACAAGAGAGTTCCATTTGTGCTGGGTGCAGTTAAATCAGACGCTAAGGGCAGATATATTTTTATACATTGTCATATTAACAATATGGAACTAATTCTAGCAAGAATTTACATTCCACCACCCTACAAGAGGGACTGTATGGTAGAGCTGGCACATTTTATGGCGCAGCACCCATTTGCTCATACCATAGCCATGGGGGATCTCAACACACTGATGGAACCAGCTCTGGACAAATGGGTTAGGTCGGGTCAGCCCCTTCACGCACAAACCTCTGATTTACAGCAATTGGTGGTTGAACTTGGGATGGTGGAAGTTTGGAGGTACCTGAATCCCATGGCTAGGCAATATTCCTGCTTTTCCCAATCACATCTTTCGCTATCTAGGATTGACTATGCACTTATTGATAAGCCCCTACTGCCTAAAATAATCTCTGTTCAATATCTCCCCAGGGGGATTTCGGACCATTCTCTCTTAGAACTGGCTATCCAAGTACAGCAGAAGGAAAAAGTGTTAAGATGGTCCCTAAATCCGGTTTGGCTGCACATACTTGACAACAAAGTCTCTCTTAAAGGCTATCCAGGAGTTCTTCTCCCATAATCGGGGTACTGCGGACCCACTAGTGGTCTGGGATGCCTTTAAGGCTTACCTCAGAGGGCAGTTAGGGGCTGATATAGCGGCATTTAAAAAAGCAGCATATGCACAGCAGGAGAGCCTTGAAAAAGAGGTGGTAGAGGCGGAACAGTTGGTGGCCCTCCAACCAACTGGGGATAATTTGAATTCACTTAAACTAAAACAACAGGAATATAATATATTTATGACACAGAAAGCCCAGAGAAATTTGCTTTTTACTAAGGCAAAAGTATATGAGCAAGGGGAGAGAGGTGGTAAGATGCTTGCGCAGCTGGCAAAACAGCACTCTACCCCTCCCACAATAGGGGCCATACAGAACCGAGAGGGGGTCACCCTAAGAGATGCTGAAGGAATCAATCGCACACTAACTCAATTCTATACTGACCTCTACTCTTCTAAATTGACCAAACCCCTAGAGGACATAGACGAATTCCTGGAAGGCCTAGACATGCCTATACTCATCCCCCAATACCGGGACTTCCTTGAAAACAGAGTTACTAAGGAAGAAGTTGTAGAGGCTATAGAGTCTTTCCCAAACGGAAAAGCTCCTGGCGCTGATGGGCTACCGATTGAGCTCTATAGGCGACATGTGCTTGTCCTAGCTCCATTACTGTTGGAGACATATAATGCGGCCCTAGCTCAGGGTATTTTACCAGATTCAATGTACGAGGCAGCAATTGCCCTGCTGCCAAAACCAGGCAAAAATCTCCTGCTCTGCGAATCCTATAGACCCATATCCCTCCTTACGGCGGATGTAAAGGTATTAGCTAAAATACTCGCTAAACGCCTTGGGAAAGTTGTTGCAATGCTGGTCAATCCTGACCAAACAGGCTTTATTGCAGGGAAAACAGCTGTTCTGAACACTAACCGGCTATTTTTGAACCTTACTCTTGATCATGAGAATAAAGGTCAGAGAGCTATAGCTGCCCTGGACATAGCAAAGGCCTTCGACACGGTCGAGTGGCCTTATCTTTGGAAAGTGTTAACACATTTTGGTATAGGACCAGTATTTCAGGGGCTAGTTAAATTGTTATATCACTCCCCGAGGGCCTCATTGAGGATTAACTCTGAGCTAACCACTCCTTTCTGCTTGGCAAGGGGCACCAGACAGGGGTGCCCCCTGTCCCCCCTATTGTTTGCACTGGCAATCGAACCATTTGCACAGGCAGTCCGGCAGTCGAAAGTCATCATTGGGTTTACAATACGGGGCATTGAAGAAAAAAATCAACTCTATGCCGACGACACCCTAGTGTACTTGGGGGACAGGGGCCCCTCTCTGAAACGCCTTCTTGAAATTTGGGGAATTATCAGGTCTACAAGTGAGCCCGACCAAATCGGTGCTGTTTCCACTTGATCCGCAGGGGCCTGTAGCGGAGGGGGAAGTGGGGGGGATGCCCATGGTGGAGAAATTCACCTACCTAGGACAAGAAATAACCCGTGACCTACATCTATACCCCAAGAACAATATTGATAAAGTGATAGCTTGGTTTGATGAGAAAGCTAAGGTGTGGGAACAACTGCCCTTCGGACCAGTAGGGAGAATACAACTGGTTAAAATGGTGGTCATGCCTAAATTGCTGTATCCGCTGTGGCACTCTCCAGTGTGGGTGCCCAAAGCAAAATTTGATGACATTAATAAGAAGCTCAGAAAGTTTATCTGGGGCAAATCTAGGCAAATTCTTGGGCTGTCCACCCTTATGAGACCAATGGGGGAGGGTGGCCTGGCACTCCCCAACATGTATAACTATTTCCTGGCAGCACAACTTACGCATCTCCTAACACCTCTACAACCGCACTACCACCCACCTCTGCATAGATTATGGGGAGCTGTAGCCACGTCAACATCGTTCCCGTGGAACGTTATCTTTGGTACCAAGGAGGGGTTAAAAAATGTTATTTGCTGTGTACAGGTCAGAGCCTTACAAAAGGTTAATGAGCTGCTTAATATTGTGAACATAGACCCCCGCACCCCACTCTGGGGAAATCCACAGTTTCATTACCTGTCCCATGTAACCCCTCCGCTGTGTTGGACCACCAAAGGGATTACGTCAATAACAGATGTTTGGGAGGCAGATACTTTGCTGCCCTTTGCAGAACTAAGGCGTAGATATGGTCTGCCGTGTGGGCAGTGGTTAGTGTACCAACAAATGGGTAGCGCACTCTGTAAACAATTCAGAAACAAACCAATCTGCTTAGAAACATCACCATTACTCGAAATGCTCCTACAACCACATCAAAAGGGTACTCTTTCCAAGATCTACCTGAAAACCATGTCAGCTCATGTCAAGGCCACCCCAATCCGCAGCCGTGATGCTTGGGATAGTGATTTTCATTTCTTAACAGATGACCAGTGGGGAGAGGCACTTAAGGCCCCTCGACACGTGTCCTACAACTATAACGACAGGTTTCTCCAGACATACATGGTGCATAGAGCTTATTATACCAGGTCTAAACTCCATCTGATGTACCCTAATGTGTCTCCCACATGCCTTAGATGCGAAGCCCCTCAAGCCACCCTTCTGCATACCATGTGGGAATGTACAGGCCTTGTAGCATACTGGGAGGGGGTGCTAAAACACTTGTCATTGGTACTTGGGGTGGTCCTGCCTGCTGACCCGGCCCTTTGTCTATTGGGCATTGGAATTAAAGTGTTGGTTTCCCCTATGTATAGACAACTGATATCTAGAGCTCTGTTCCAGGCAAGGCGGCAAATCACTATGCAATGGAAAGGTAGATCACCGCCAACAGCTTAGGCCTGGCACTTAGCTGTGTCCTCGGTATGTAATAAAGAGAGAATTATTCTTACCCGGCAGGGGCAACTTGCGGACGGATGGCCAAGCTGGCAAAAATGGCAGGATACACCCTTAAACTGTGATTAAATACTAATACTATTGGTGGGTAATTGAATTTGATATGTAGTCCATGTCTGCTGTCTTTGTAACATCTATTGTACAGATGTGACTGCCTCTGTGAATTATTTATGCAAAATGAAAATGTCATTTCTCTGTATGTAAACTGCTTATCCCCTAATAAACTTGTCTTGAGCAAAAAAAAAAGAATATTCAATGATGATAATTGAAATGGCTGTGCTTTTAAGTTTCAAGAATATGCAAGATACTTATACCCTTATTGGGGCTAAATTCTTGTGTATAGCCACATTTTTATAAATGTAGCTAGTATTTGACTGTAGATCAAAGCTTGTAAACAAAGACACTATCAAACACGCACATACCCCTGGGGACTAGTACAGTTGTAATTTATGGGGCTCCTTCTGACACAATGAAAAATACTAAATATTCGTTTTCATGGCCAAATAATTAAATGGGGAACAACACCCTGGTACCACCAGTACCCCAATTACATCCCGCACTGATGGCTGTCCTCTTTGTAAGTTTGAAAATAAACTCTTGCAGACTCTAGTCTTGATTATATAAATGTTATCATTTAGTGGCAGGTGAAACACCAATAGGGTAATCCATCTAAAATAAAGGCCGCAATGCTCTTTGTCTTGCCCTGATAAGGGGTCCAAGGTAACCAGCCTATAAAAAACAAATATTGCTAAAAACTTAATATTTTGTTTTACTGTGAAATGTATTTCATATTAATTGGTAGTCAAAAACAATACATATAATACCTATGCCTTTTTTTTTTTTGCCATTTAGCAATTTGAAAAAATTCGTATAGAGATATTCTCTCTAAACCTCAGTACAACATCCGATGTTGCACAGAATGATACAATACAGAGACTGTTTGTCGAATACAGATTTTGCAACATTGTCACTGAGGAAACACCAGTGTCTCTTCAAAAGCCTGCCAGTGGGCTGCAGATATACTACAATTACAGCAACGGTAAGACCTGCAGAAGAAGATGAATGTGAGGTGACAAAATTATTATGAGCAATATACCTGTACAGATGCACATTCAGGTGTTTGATTTCATTTACATGTGCATTTAGGTGTGAGCTCTTTGTGCTGGATTGCATGTAATCAGTCAAATTCCAATTGCTTGATCTGAATAGTTGTGAATTTTTACCAGATATGTGTGACCAATAAATATATTTTTAGTGGAGCTTTTACTGTTGAATTTACCTGGAAGTAGTAGTTTGTTGAATTATTGTCCTATTAAGGTCTGGAGGAGAAAAGTCCCAGTCTACAAAAAAAGCCATGAACACACTAATGTTTCTGAATTCCTGCATTAGGTTCTTTCGTTTGTAAGTTTTCTGTTACCTGCATGGCATAAAAAAACTAGGAATGCACTGAATCAACTACGTTGGGAATCTGGAATCCTTCACAAAAGATTCTGCTGAATACCTAATTGAAGCTGGACCCTAATTTGCATATTCAAATTAGGTCTAGGAATGGTGTGCAGCACACTATTAACATTTTTTCCACTTCCTTGTTTGGGTGATGTAAAGTCACATAATTTAAGGATTCGTTTCAGTTTGGCTAGGTGCTTGGATTCAGTTGAATCCTGTTTAAAAAGGCTGAATCCTGACCAAATCCTGAACCAAATTCTGGATTCTGTGGATACAGTACCTATGAAAAACCAGATCTTCAAAATGCTCCATATAAAGATTTAGGTTTGCGATTGGCAGATCTCTCTCAATTATTCTAATATTGCCATGGTATCCTTTTGGAAACAATAGTTTGTTTTTCTTTTCTTATTCATCCACTGGGCATGATTTGTTGGTTTGAGATACTGCTTCTGAGTCATGTTCTTTAACCTGCATTTGTATAAACTGTCATAGTACAGGTATGGGACCTGTTATCCAGAATGCTTGGGACCTGGGGGTTTCTGGATAACGGATCTTTCCGTAATTTGGGTCTTCAGGCCTTAAATCTACTAGAAATTCATTTAAACATTAAATAAACCCAATAGGCTGGTTTTGCTTCCAAAAAGGATTAATTATATCTTAGTTGGGATCAATTGCAAGGTACTGTTTTATTATTACAGAGAAAAATGAAATAATTTGTAAAAATTTGGATTATTTGGATAAAATTGAGTCTATGGGAGACAGCCATTCTGAAATTCGGAGCTTTCTGGATATCGGGTTTCCGGATAAGGGATCCTATACCTGTATAATCTTTTTGTTTAATGAAAAATTCAGTTAAATGTTTTAAAAGAAGAATTAAAGCTAAAAACCCTCCATGGGTTGTGGATATCAGTAGATAAAATAGCAAAACATGTTTTACATTTGAATTTTTAGACATACTGTATTTGTTTACAATATGCTAAGAAGTGAGAGTTTTGGAAAATGTTGTCTTTTTTTTTTTCTACCCTTTCACCCTTTCAGTGATCCATCTGGATAAAGAAAATAATCAGGCAAGCAGGGACCTCTTACGGTCTGTGCTTGATGATCCTAATTCCAGCAATGAAAGGTAAGGAACCCAATGGGATGCTTATAATATAGAACTATTATGGAAACTATTATGGATCATATAGTCTTAAAGAAAACAAGGATAAAGTAGATATATCTGATACAAAGATAAAAACTCATCTAAATGTGAGAAAAAAAGCATGTTTGATGGGACAAGCAATTAATATATGTTTTATTACTTGTCTGATGGATCTCACTGCATAGAATATTTTATTAGTAACATTATTAAAAACATATAATAAAAGCAATTTGGCCCACACACTCAAAGAAAAAGTGTAGTTTTTATTTCTAAAAAATAGAACATGTATGGCAAATTCCTTTTTGTTTTCAGATTGTCTACAGTATGGTCTAATGGTGCTTTTTAAGAGAACTTTGTTATTTTTGCTTTTAGGTCTTACTGAGATTGCTGTTGCCAAAAACATCAGAATTATCAATGTTATATATTGTTATCCAAAAGCCAATTTAACATGAGGTTGACTGGTATATTAACCACAAACTCAAAGCATATTGTGCACTCCCTTGCAATTAAGCATTTTAAAGTAACAATAAAATATTGCCACAAGAGATGAATAGTAAAATATTGCTTTAAAAATAAATGCATTTTCCTCAGTCTTAAAAGCTGATCTTAAATTTCATAAGCTACCATGGGTGTGCATTTTTCCCATTTTACAGCGGAAACTTTATTTTACTGTGCTTAGTTACTATCCAGATTTGGGTCATTGAAGGGTTTGTAGAACAGATTCCTTGTGTATTGTTTTCTTTCTTTTCTTTTAGTTAACAAAAAATGTGTATTATCTTTTTGTTAAAAATCTCTGACATGGATTAGGAGCAGTAACAGGGCACCTGGAGACAAATCATATCTATTTACCTACCTACCTACCTACCTACCTACCTAGGTACATGGCAGAAGTATCGGGCAGGACAATATATATTTTTTTTAATTTAGCATTAGGAAAATAGGAAGGACTCTTCACTTATGTTCTGTTTTGAAAGGGCTAAATACAGAGTATGAGAGTGTAAATGTCTGTACTTGCCTATAATAATAATTTTGCTGGATTAATAGGCCCCACAAATGTTGTCTGAATTATAGGATCAGACCCTGTTTTAGCCAGTTTGACTTCCAGTGTGTTTATTCAAACATTCCAAGGTTAGGGCAGGACTCCAGGGAAATGCCAAATCCTGCATTCTTGACCTTTTCATAACTGAGATGTTTCGTGCCCTTTATTAATTAAATCATAATTTAATCATACTCCTGTAACTTTTCTTTGTCTATAGTGTCTCTTTTGACGAATTCTGCATTGATATTCTAGATAGGAGTATACCAGTGCCTTGTAAAGGAATGCTATTATCCTCTACTCAGATGCATAGTGTATGGAATAATAATTGTTTAATATCACATAAAAATCCAAAAATGGATAATTACAAAGTCATCTGAAAACATGTATTAATATATACCACACAAAGGGGCAGATTTATCAAGGGTCGAATTTCGAAGTTAAAAATACTTTGAAATTCGACCATCAAATTAAAATACTTAGAATTCGAATATCAAATTCAAACTTTTTTCATCGAATTTGGCTATTCTGCGGTCGAAGTAAAATGGAACTATTAAATCCTTCGAATTGAACGGTTCGAACAATTTAATCGTACGATCGAACGATTTTTACTTTGACTTCAAAAACTTAGAAAAATGCTGTAGAATGTCCCCATAGGCTAACATAGCACTTCGGCAGGTTTAATTTGGCAAAGTATTGAAGTCAAAGTTTTTTTAAATGACAGTACTTTGATTATCGAATGGTCGAATATTCAAACTATTTTTACTTTGAATCGAATTCGAAGTCGTAGTATCCTATTCGATGGTCGAAGTATCCAAAAATTACTTCGAATTTAGAATTTTTTTACTACGAAAATTCCCTCTAATTCACTTCGACCCTTGATAAATCTGCCCCAAAGTGTCCCAATATAATAGCGCTCAAGCTTGCTAGGCAGATAGATGGTGAGAATGAGGTTTTTACTTTCTCACCAACCTTGCAAGCTTGTATTTTTTTTAGGCTCTATTTGTGTAATAGCCGTTACTATTGCACCCTGTATTTAATTTATTTTTAAGGAGTGCCCCCAGTAATTTTTTAAATTACTGGAATATTTTAATATTGCTGCTGACTAGCATTGCTTACTACAGCAGTATACAAGTACTCCTATGTCTCTCATCAAATATCAAATCATCTTATTCCTATTAAGGGTATAAGAAGGCTGCCTAGTTTTAAATCCCAACTGCAGAATGTTAAATTCATTGATATAAATGTCATCAGCGATTTAGCTGCTCGGATAATCAGTTTGTAGAGATTCCCCTGCAAAAGTACATCCTGGAGGGATCAATCTTTTCCCTGCCTGCTGAGATCATGTCAATTGGAACAGCACTTTGCATGTGGGAATGTGCTTTTCCATTTGATTTTTACTCAAGTCTACTGACAACTAGGACCTAGTCCCCCCCTAGTCCATTTAAAAGATATAATATTTCTAATAATCTTTGTAGAAATGATGGGTAATTTATCACTTAAGATGTATGGTGCAGACACAATTTGTCTTCTGCACTTTGCAGCACCCATAGATGCAGGAGCACATGTATATTTGCATATGCAAATTAGGGGCAGAAAAGGAAAAAGTCTAAAAAAAATTCTTCTTTTGTGACGAACAGTCACGTGAGTTCCCTACCCACCTCTAATTTACATATGCAAATTAGGGTTCAGATTCGGATCCCGAACCGAATCCTGGATTCGGTGCCTCCCTAGTTATATTAACAGCAAGTATTTAGGAGTGCTCTACCCTCTTATATTCACCTGTGTAGGTCTAGGTGCTAAACTGGAGGACCTTTGCCTGCAAGCTGGGTCAAGTTTCACATCCAATGGAAGAAATCCAGTAGCACACCGGTAGTATTGAAGGCTTGATAAAGGGTCCAGTTGGGCCCGAAACGTTGCCCTATTGTGTATATGTATGGGCTAATAAAACACTGAAGATTTTTTCAATACTACCGGTGTGCTACTGGATTTCTTCCCTAGTTATATTAGACATCCAGTCACTCCAGCCTTTATACATTACATTTTGCCTAATTAACTATATTAGAAATATTTTTTATTTTGCACAGTCTATCCATTTACAAAGTTTTTATATTTATACTGAACAATTCCTTTAAAAGGCCATAGCTGGGTAAAACCAAATAATCTTGTAATGATTAGTGATCACTGGTACACAGGTGAAAGGGTTAATTATATTTTTATGGAAAATGTTTCATATAGGAAAAAGAAAGCAGTAGAAAAGAATTAAAATATTAAATTTCTGGATCAATAGGAGAAGAGGGTAATTATTTTACAAAGTACTGGTAAGGCCTAATCTAGAATAAGCAGTGCAGATTTGGTTTCTGGTGCTTATACAAAGCATAGTTTGTATTCATTTGTTATTGTTGAAAAAAAAAACACATTGTGTCATCAATTTAATAGTTACATGAACTACTTGATTTACTGTAATTATAGTAATGATATCAATAAACACAATTATAATAATGACATTACTAGCAACTGTTTATAAGGATCTTTTTTACGCCTTTTTCATTTATATTATAATCATGTTCTTTTTTTTAACATTATTAAAGGCCATACATTGATTAATACGCTTCATGAGCCCATGAGTATTAATCTATTACTAGGCAAGTGAATATATTTCATTGATATGAGTGCCCTGCCATGGGTCCTTTTTTTCTTTTCTTTCTTTTCTCACTTTTCTCACATGCAGATTCGGGGGAGATTAGTTGCCCAGCGACAAATCTTCTGTTCTTCGGGTGGATAATCTCCCCAAAATGCCTTCCCGTCAGCAAGAATGCCAATCACATTTGCTATTTATGAGGAAGATTCAATTGGTTTTGTTTCTTTCTAACTACAGTTTAAAAAATGAAAATATTTTGTTTCACGGATTGGAAAAAAAACAACATGTCAATTGGTTATTGTATTTTTATATTTATTTACAATATATATCAAACACCTTACTAGATGGAGAACCCAAATATTTAGCTTGCATACTGTTTTTGTTTCTTAGTGTGAAATTTACAGTGGTTAGTGACCCACCTGAAGATGAGCAAGATCTGGATTGTGAAGACATTGGGTTTGCCAGCATCAGCCTCAGAGAGATTTTGCAAAGCAGCAAAGACATCATTAACAGAAGTATTGAAAGTATGTTTCACAAGTCTTGCTAATTAATTTAATATGTTGGGCAGCTTATATTTTTAGGGCAATGGCACATGGCTGTTTTGTTAACTGTGAGAAATCAGCTTACTTAAAATATTATTTTTCTTTAGCATGATTAAGCAATGGGCATTTTGAATCAGCAGCAATACTAATTTATTTTCTGCCTTTTTGTCGTTGCTGAGGAATGTGATTTTCCTTGAGTGACAATACACAGTGTGCCATTGCCCTTAAAGTGGAACTGAGATCTCTCCAGGCCCTTTTACTTAACCCTCTGTACTTATCTTGTGCATCCTTATTTGGCTGGAGCCATCACGTTGTGCTTGGGGGTGGGGAAAATGTATATTAGGCTGGATCACAATGTAAACAGCCCTATCAGCATTGTGCCCAAGTACGCCATGATGGTTTCAACCAGAGAAGAAAGTTTAAGCAGAAGTTTTAAAAAATATTTAAATAAATACTGCAGACTCTAATGCAGGGGTCCCCAAACTTTTTTACCCGTGAGCCACATTCAAAAATAAAAAGAGTTGGGGAGCAACACAAACATGCAAAAAGTTATTGGGGTGCCAAATAAGGGCTGTAATTGGCAATTTGGTAGCCTCCTATGTGAACTGGCAGCCTACAGGAGGTTCTGTTTGGCAGTGCATCTGGTTTTTATGCAACCAAAACTTGCCTCCAAGCCTGGAATTCAAAAATAATCATCTTCTTTGAGGCCACTGAGAGCAACATCCAAGGGGTTGGTGAGGAACATGTTGCTCGCGAGCTACTGGTTGGGGATCACTGCATGACTGGGGGATTGCAGTAAGTGGGAACTTGAGGTCCATAATGGTAGGGTAGAGGTGCTGTTTTCATAGAGACCCAACCTAATGGGTCTTTGCTGTGCAACCAATCACAACCAGCTGATATATATTTTGTAGGTGAAAAATATCAACTGCAGGAATCCATATGTTAAATGCTCAGTTCTTACAAACTTTAAAACATTGGAACAAAAAAAAGTTATTGAGGTATAGTATGTGCAAAAGATTTGACACTTGTCCAGTGATAAACACTGTTTTTGATAGGTCCCTGACCCTAAATATATCATTAAGCCTAAATAGCCAAAAAGAGTTTTTTTCATCTGTTGACAATTGCTGAACTTATTGAAATCTCTGACACCCAAAACTTTGAGTCATTACTTAACAATTGTCGGCTCCTTTAAAGGGATAGTGACACTTCTCAGGTTTTTAGCACAATTGAATTTTCATCAAAATATGCTTATATGTCATTTAGACCATTTTCCTCAATGTGGCCTTTTTCTGTGTAAATTGGACATAGGTTACTTCTCCTTTAAGAGAGTGTCGGACTCCGACACGTTCTTATGATCCTTTGGGGCTTGTCAATCAGAGCCGCAAGGCCGGAAGTTAAATGCTTGACTGACACAGTTAAATGGTGTTGTGGTCATGATTTACAGCCTCCTTATCACAGTGCTGCTGCTGCTGCTTTCGTTCATGTTCAGGTATGTGACTATACAATAACTCCTCTGTTCCTCTGCCGCACTGCAAAACTCCTCTTCTGCACCGCTCTGTGCTGCACATTTTTTTTAACGGTGCTTTTAACTTATTCTGACTTGATTATGTGTGGCAGGAGAGGGACACGCATATATAACCTAGTAAGAGGGAATGCGTTAAAAGCATCATCTGAAAAAAAATCCAAACCTATTATGCTTTTATTTTTTGCAGGAGTGGGTTTGAGATAAGAGGCTGAAAGCAGTACTACTCGCCCCCTATAGGAAGTAGTATCCTTCTCCATATGAGGAAGTGGAGTGTTTTTTTTAAAACAATATATTTTACTAATCTGTGGGTTTTTATCCGTAATTTTGTCATTAATAGTTATTATTGATATCAAAGTAGGGATCTAAGCACAAAACTAGAAGTATCACTATCATTTTAAGTAGCTGAGAGAGGATCTGAAATAAATGAAGCTAATCAACACCTGCAAAGCAGAGAAATGCTATAAAAATATTTCCAATGGCTTCCAGCTCACAATTAGGTAAGAAATCAGTGGCACTCAAAGGGCAGGTGCAAGCAGGGACAGTCCCTTGCATTTTATTAGCTTGATAAAGGGGCCTGACCCCGAAACGTTGCATTTTCTGCTATTAAAACGCAAGGGACGTTCCCTGCTTGCACCTGCCCTTTGAGCACCAGTGATTTCTTACCTACTTGCAGTTGGCGGATGCCGAGCCCTTCGTCACCGTGCACCGGGCAATCAACACATAGGCCAGGGAGTGTGAGCGGAGCTTCTATTCGATTCCAGCTCACAATTTCCACTGTCCATAATGTCACAAAGAAGTTGGAGTTCAGGCAAGATCTGTAAGACCAAGAAAACATTCTTGTATTCTGGGCTGAATGGCAAGGGCAAACTCTCTCATGACTGCAAAGAACCTGCAGGAAGGTTTGGCTGACACAGGAGAGGTGTTGTACCATACCATGGTGCAGTGTTGCTTGCTCAAACAAAAGGTATGCAAAACAGGACCTAGACAAGCCAGAAGCCTTGTGGAAACAAGCAGTGTTGGACTGGGACACCAGGGGCCCATCCAAAAACCTTAGACCAGGGGCCCACTCTCACTACAGGTTGAGTGAGAAGAGGAAGAATAATAGTATTCTCCTAGTCTCTTTTCTTTACATACTAAAATACTATAATCTTATTCCATCTATTAATCCATTTAGGGAATGGCCATGAAATAGGCCAAATGTCTAACAGCATGAGGGCCCACTGACACCTGGGCCCACCGGGACTTTTCCTGGTATCCCGGTGGGCCAGTCCGACACTGGAAACAAGTGCTGTGGAGTAATGAAGTCAAATTTTAACTCTATGTCTGGAATCATCAGAGGTTTGTTTGGAGAAAAAAAGGTGAGGCATTAAAAAAATCACCTTGCCAATTATAAAACAGCAGCAAAGGAAGTATTGTAAATGTAAAGAAGAATGGATTTAGCTAAATATCAGAAAATTATGTATGCCAATGTAAAAAATAAAAGCTGAAACAAAAAAGGGGATGACATATACAACAAGACTATGATTGTAAAGAATCCTTAAAATAAGTCACTTGAGGGAAAGCAAGCTGAAGGTTTTGGGATGGGCCTCACAGTTGCCTGACTTTAGCATCATTAATAATCTGTTGGTGGATCTTAAACATGCAAGCCGGAAGCATCTAAACACATTATTGGTGAGGCAAGACGCCAGACGAACACTGGTGCAATATGATGTTTATGAGTGTTTTGATTTAAGTGATTTCAACATTAAAATTTCACAAAGATTTTAGAAATCCCAGTGGACATTCATCCCACAGTCATCACTGTTACAGAAACAAGAAACAAAAAAAGGAGTGTTATAGTTCTACCTAAAGCTGTTTGTTTGAGGCTGGTGGTCTGTAAGTCGAAAGATGTTGGAAGATGATTTTCAGCACTTGATTTATTTGTAATATTGGAATAATCATTACATAGAGTGATCATCATTCACTGATATACTGTTAGGATAGAAATATAGTGTTCCTAAAGTAATTAAACCACAGTAATTAAAACACAGAAGGGTGATAGTAAAAAATGATCAACAGTGTTTTTTCCTTTTATATTTTTCCTTTATCTTTTTTCCAACTTTTTAATTTAACCACATTAAAGGTAATGTTAACCCAAAAAAATTTTTTTGTCTAATAAAAGAAAACATAATTCTAAGCCACTTTGCAATATGCATGTACAGTATTACAATTTTTCATATGTATATATGTGTTGCTATTGAATGCATTGCCTGTCCCTTTATATTCTCTGCCCTGGTGCCTCAGACTTTTGAAGCAATGCAAGACAAGGCAGCTGATTAACAGACCTGTATTTGCAGGAGAACTTTTAAACTTTTACACTTTTTAATAACATTGTTTAAAAAGTAACCAGGAGTTAAAGTGGTTGTTTTGCCTTTAAATCAACTGTTAGTGTGATGGTCTGAGACAATTTGAAATTGGGTTTTCATTTTTTATTATTTGGGGTTTTTGAGTTATTTAGCTTTTTATTCAGCAGCACTCCAGTTTGCAATTTCAGTAATCTTGTTGCTAGGGTCCATATTACCCTAGCAACCATGCATTGAAATTAATGAGATACTGGAATATTAATAGGAGAGGCCTGAATAGATAGATGAGTAATAAAAAGTAGCAATAACAATACATGTGTAGACTTACAGATTATTTTTTAGATGGGGCCAGTGACCCCCATTTGAAAGCTGGAAAGAGTCAGAAGAAAAAATAAATAAACAATAAAGACCTATTCAAAAATAACATACTAAAAGTTAATTAAAAGGTAAACCACCTTTAAACAAATGCTACTTTCAATAGCAATTGTTTTTACAAATAACTAAAAGCACTGACATTTTTTAATAAATGTATATTGTAAAGTTGCTTAGAATTATGTTTTCTGTTATTAGGCAAATTTTTATTTTGGTGTTCACTTTTCCTTTAAGACCTTATCGGTTAGGTCTGAAATGGAAGAGTAAAGTGGTGTTATTTATAATCTATAATCTTTATAATATTATTATATTTATATATTGATATAATATTTAATATATTTATAATCTATTTTACTAAATACGGATGACTAGAGGGTCACTTTTGCACATGCTCATTTACGATTTTCTTTGTTTCCATTTTAAAAAGTTTGTTAAATAAAACGTAACTGTGGCTTAATATTTGCAAAGTTTGTTGTGTTTCAACACAGTGATTCATGAAAAAATTGTTTAATACTTTTCACTTACAAAATTAACTAAACATGTTACTTAGAAAGGGTTTCTACCTGTATATAATGTACATTTGGACATTAATTTTGCCTACCCCCTAGTTCCAGGCCTGTACAATTTCTGTATCTGGTATGATTAATGCAAAGTAGATTAGCAAAAGATTGCATGTGCACACAATGCAACCCAATTCAGTTTAATAATCTATCTTTTGTATTGCGCAACATTCCTTTAGGCTATTTAGGTTTTCTAAAGGGACTAACAGCTCTTTCAGTAGGGCACAGCTTTTTCCGTGCAAACTGCTATGATGGCTTCCATACATGATGTATTATATCTACCATTTCTTCATCTTAAAAAAAAAATAATGTGTTTAATTGTCCTTAAATCAGAAATGATAGTATCTCTTTAATAAATCCAAATGATTGATAATGTTAAAATAAAAGAAGAGCTTGGGAAAATGTAAGTTTGCAGTAGCTTTATGTTGCAATCATTATGATAATATGTAATGTTTTCATATTTTTTAGTTCAGGTATTTTCAGATAGTAATACTTCCAGGAAAGATACACTGGCACACAAGGTAAATTGCAGTGCAGGGTGACCCCTTGCTGTTTATTTGTGCACGTCCGCACAAATAAACAGCAAGGGGTCACCCTGCACTGCAATTTACCTTGTGTGCCAGTGTATCTTTCCTGGAAGTATTCGTTTGGGGATTGCCGTACCCTGTACTCTGTGCACCGGGTTATCTTCTAACAGAAGTGAGGAGTGTGCTCTGCTTCATCCTTGTTCCATTTTCAGATAGTAAACCATAAATTAAGACTTTCTAATTGTGTTCTATTTGTCATAGACCATTTTACTAAAACTGAAGTTTAAACTTTAATGTTCCTCACTGGTGTTTTTAATCTGGCAGCTCAGTTACCCACAGTAATTGTTAGAATCATAGGCGGATTTTCATTAAAGCTTGGGGAGGCTAAGCTCCCTAAACCTGATTGCCTAAAAATTTTAAAGGAAAAAAAAAAGAAAAATCCTCTAGACCGATGTGTCTATTTGAGCTTGTCTGGGGGAGGGGTAGAGGGTGCTGCTGACTAGTGTCTTTAGAAAAAAAAAAAAATCCCTACCTGGTGACTTCAGTGATGTCATCATGAGATTTTGCACTCCACTTGCTTGTCTGATATGTGGGGCTAGTTTAATAGTTACATAGCACAAAATACCATCAGTGGTCAATGGTAGTTCCACTGAACTATTCAGGTAGGTGTTAGCTGAGACTTAAAAATTGTGACCGTGTAATGCAGTAGTTATGTTACCATTGCGACCATATTACGCTTTCAAACCTCTGTGAGTTTCAGCCAACACCTAACCAACATTTCAATGGAACCATTATGATTGGATATTGGTGACTGTTTCCTTAAAGTAGGGATGCACCGAATCCAGGATTTTTCAGCAGGATTAGGATTCAGCCGAATCCTTCTGCCCGGCCGAACTGAATCTGAATCCTAATTTGCATATACAAATTAGGGGTGCGAGGGAAATTGTGTGACTTTTTTTCACAAAACAAGGAAGTAAAAAATGTTTTCCCCTTCCCACCCCTAATTTGCATATGCAAATTAGGATTCGGTTCGGTATTCGGCCGAATCTCTCATGAAGGATGCGGGGGTTCGGCCGAATCCAAAATAGTGGATTCGGTGCATCCATACCTTACAGATTTCCTGTAAATGACACATTTAGCATACATTGTGTTTTACGTGAAAGTAGGCCAATAAACATGGTTTAACAATGTAATCATTAGCCCTGGTTTCCAGTAATGTGGATGATATTCATAATAAGAGAGTGCTATGCATATTATTTTCAAAATAGTCTCAGCTCTGTCCATGTCAAGTAGAAAATTACTTAGTACTTAACCATGCAGCCTGTCGGTCCATCAGTTAGTAGCTCTTACATCAGTCCATGTATGGGACAGAGTTCAGATTGTAGTGCATTTTTTAGACAAAAAAACACCCTGTGTGCTAAAACAGATGAGTTGCAACTTTTCCCAATACTTCTAATATGGGGCTGAATCAGCTGTTTCCCCGCCAGTGGAAAATCGCAGGTGATAAAACTGTTCATGTAACATTAGACTTGGCCTACCCAGACAAAAAAAATCATCACCGCCTATGGTTACAATTTGCTACATAAGCTGATGCATTTCTCAGCAGCATCTGTGGATTATCAACTATTGTACCAAAACAGCTGCTTTTAATAAAACTCTGCTATTATGTTCAGCTGAAACCTCAATATTAAAAGAATGGTCAAATAAATTGAATAGAGTCTATATTTATGTACTATCTTAAAACAAGAGAAGAGTTTAGTAGGTGAACAACCCCTTTAAGTAGTATACTTTGTTGGTAACTTGTATTTTTCATTTCAGTTTATAGCTCACCCTCTGGAGGGGAAGTAATTGGTAAATTAACCGTGACGGTGGAAGCTCTGGAAGCTCTACAATCAGTATTGCAGGATTAAGATGCTGCATGGAACCGGATTTCTCTTCGTACATGATTTTATCAAGAAAAGCTATTGAATTTTTTTTAGTAAAGTTCCCTACAACCCAAGAGGACAACTAAAGTTTAAAAAAATATTGGTTTGAAATGCTTTATTTTATATATTGAACCTACTGTCTAAGCTCAGCTGTTCAGCACCCCTATAAAAGTATTGATACATGCTTTCAAATACGTCCATTGCAGCTCCCCATCGTGTGACCTTTCTGTAGCCATCATTTGAATGTTATTGAGCATGAACTATAAATCAGCAGAAAAGAAGATGGGAAGCAACTGAGAGCATTTTGGAAGCACATATCTTTACTGCCAAAAACCTTTGGCTAGCACAAAAGGCCAAAACATAATGTGTAGCCTATTTATTTTAATGTTCAGACTAAAATAGACCGTGCTTTTTGCATTATCCAAGTACCAGTAGGGTTGATCTTTATCTGTGCTGCTATGCTAAACAATCAGAATCACGTTTACTCAGATGAGTGGTGAATCGTTTTCAAGAAAAACTCTAAGGGGCAGATTTATTAAGGTTCGAGTTGTTTTTTCCAGGAAAATTCGAGTAATTCACATTTTCAGGTAAAAAAAAAAAAAACTGAAATTGAATATTTATTATACCCCAACCCTGGAAATCGCTTGAATTCAAAAATACACCACCTAAAACCTGTTGAGGTTCTGTAGAAGTCAATGACAGAAGTCACTTGAACTATTTGAAGAGGTTAACAGCCTGCTTGATGTACAAGTTTTTTTCTAAAGGTTTTGCCTGAAAACTCGAATGATTAAAGCGATTCAAGTTTTTTTTCTCCAAAAAATCAATCAATTCGAGTTGCGGGACTCAAACACACATAATCGGGTTTTTCACATTCAAGTTTTTTCTTAAGCAAGATACCTTCCAGGTTTCAAGTTCATTCAAGGGAAAAAAAACTCTTAACACTCGCCCTTTAATAAATCAGCCCCTAAATGTCCAGTTGCCTTTGACTTAATTCCACTAGATACTGTACATGACCTGGATAAATGAGAATCTTCCGTAGATTAAAGATGTCTCTACACTTCAAGCAGGCAATCAAACAATAAAATTTGCTCTTCTCTAAAAAGTATGTGCACTTTCGCTGATATTTCCTAATAATAGTCAAGACACATAAGGCCTCATTTAGTACAGTTGCCATCAGCAAAAAATCAGCATTTATACTTGAACAGTCTAAAAGTTAAAAGTGAAAGCAGTGATCTTATTGGTTGCTATGGGTAACTGAGCTGGTGCAATTTAACACCCATGCTTCTAAATGATGTTGGACATAGACATATTTCAAAGGGGCAGTTCAACTTTAAGTTAGCTTTTAGTATTTTAAAGAATGCCCTGTTTCTAAAAACTTTGCAATTTGTTTTCATTATTTTTTTTATAGTTTTTTCATTATTTGCCTTCTTCTTCTACCTGTTTTCATCTTTCCAATTTAGCTCACTTACCCTGGCAGTTAAAAACTTGCTCTGTGAGACTATATTTTTAGCTTTTTTTATGCAAGTCCTCTCCTATTCCTATTTCCAACTCTTGTTCAAACCACTGCATGGTTGTTAGGGTAAATAAGACATTAGCAACCAGATAACTGCTGAAATACCAAACTGGAGAGCTTCTGAATAAATGCTAAATAACTAAAAAAAAACATAACGTGCAAATTGTCTCAGAATATCAATGTCTACATTATACTAAAAGATTATTTAAATGTGAACTCCTCCTAAAGAATATTTAATGTGGTACAGTTGCAATTTTTAAATATTCTTTTTATGCCCCTATTTAACTGGCCTTTGTAATTGACAGTATAAAATATGTGCTTCACATTTACCTCTTCAAAGTGCGTGGTTGAAATCCATTAAACATTTGCTAACAACCCCTGCCTGTTGCTATGCAAGATAAGCGTATTAATAGTTTTATTGGGTTTTGCCCTATACTTTATAATGTTATAGACAGCACAATTCACCTATAATTGTTTGAGAAAACATTTTAGCATGGTTTCTTATGATATAAAGGTTCACCTTAAAATTTTACTTTTAGTATGATGTTGAAAATTATATTCTAATTTGTAATTGATCTTTATTTTCTTATTTGTGATTTTTCTCCAATGTCAGAAGCTATTTGGTTGCTAGGGTCCAAGTTATCCTACCATCTAGACAGGATGGTGAATGGCAGACTAGATCAGTAGGAGAGAGCCTGGACAGAAAGATAAAAGTAATAAACTTAACTTGCTAAGAATAGGACATTTCACTAAACTTACTTTATAAGGTGAATGAAGTATTTAAGCATTTGCCCTTATATCTACATGCAGTTTTTATTTTGATCACATCCATAATATTTTTGTTTTTAAAAAAGTCTCATTTACTTTATTATAGAGAGTATGTTCAGTTACATAAATATTTGACAAGCCATAAAAGCTCTCCTGTGGAATCTTTGGAAAAAATTGAAACGGAACATGTGCTCAATCTTTTGATGTTTTATATAAAAGTAAAATATCTGATATCTGACCATTATAACTAGCCATTTGTAACACAATGTGCTTATGCTCTTTGCAGACAGTGTAATGCAGCTGTAATGAAGTTAGAGAAGTTTAAGGATGATTTGTTTTACCATTGCATTAGAGTGGTGTTTCTGTAACAAAAAAAAACTTTAGTTCCCCATCTGTAAATACCCTGCATACAGTGCCCTCCATAATGTTTGGAACAAAGACACATTTTCTGCGATTTACCCCTCTGCTCTTCAGTGTAAAATTTTAAATCAAACAATTCAGGTGTGATTAAAGGACAAGGAAAGTCTAAAATAGAATAAGGCTAGAAATGCTGTATTTTGTATACTAAACATAAGCATGAATTACTGCACCACAAAGCCTAATCAAACAAATGATTTATGCTTTCAAAGTTGGCCACAGGGGGGCGGTCATCTTGTAACTTTGTCAAACATATTTGCCTGACCCTGCACATGCTCAGTGTGGTCTGGGCTGCTTAGGGATCGTCATAAACAAAGCTGATGAATTCTGCATGGCTGGTAAGTAAGGCGGGGGCTCCCCCTGCTGTTCATAAGTATGATTGTTTCCCTGCTCAGCAGTTAGGGACCATCTGACAATTCCTATCCACAGCAGTAAATGAAGGGAGAATTTCACTGCATACAGTCAGGTTTCTTTTAAAAACAGTACACGTTTTTTAATTAAAGTGTATTGGAGATAGCTTTCTTTTTCATTATAGAAAGTAAAAATGTTATTTTATTTTTTTGCCTGTCCTTTAAAGTGCACATTCCAGACTTTAGTAAAGTTTTTTGCATACATTTTCTTCTATGTAGAAATTACCAATTTTTTTTATATAATCCCCCTTGTTTCAGGGCACCATCATTTTTGGGACAAAATAATGGTAGGTATATTAATGCAGTTATGTTAAGTACTTTGTTACATATCCCTTGCATGCAATGACTGCTTGAAGTGTCTTATTCATAGACCGTCACCAGGTGCTGAATATCTTCTCTCGTTTTTTTTTTCTTCAGTTTACTTTCACATATATTCATGTATAAGGCATTCCAATACGTACTATGTTAAAAGATTAGTATAATTTGCAGTGGTATATTAAATATTTGCTTGAATGGTCACAAACCATTACATTTAGACAACAGGATGAATGCTTCAATGAATGTTTAATATTTAAGTGATGGCAAATTAGTTATTTGGCCCTGTTTGTGAAAATTCAAAACTGTTTAATGGAATAATGAAGACATAGTTTATACCATTTATTTCAGGTTTGTGGTGACAAGTCACTTTAGGGATGAACAGCAAATGTAATTCACACCAGACAGAGAGACATGTTTCATGACTATGCATGCAGAATATATGTACAAATACAAAATTAAATTCCAGTAGTACTCAGTTGAAGAAAAAAATGTAATAGTAACCCATAGCTTTCAATCAGACATTTACTGTCAATATTTGCATGACCAGTCAAAGCTAATCTTCTGACTGACTTCTAAACATCACCGGTACTGTATACTAACTAAATTAGCCTTTATTAATGAAGGAGAGCATTTCTACCTTAAAGGGCACCTATTTCAAATAATTGTTTTTTTTTTAAAAAAAAAAAAAGCCCCCCCCATCAGCATTAAGCCACCCATAGGGGGCATTTTAAAAAAAAACAAACTATTGTTTCCCCAACTGAAATGCAGGTTCAATTATACTGCACCTCCGGGTGGGGGGGGGGGAATTTGGCACAAGGTGCCCTTTAATAATATAACCATCTTAGCAGAGCAGCACTACTGGCATGACTGCCCAGCCTTTTATACATTAAACTACATTTCTTTGACAAGTTCTCTGTCTGATAAAGCCCTGCTAGCTACAACATAGTATAGGAACCTTGGCCTTTCTCCTTCAAGGATTTGTCTAACTTAGTTGCATTAAACTTATATGTGGATTGGTATATTTTTAAATCTCAGGTGCACAAGCTTACATTTTTCAACATTGAATCACTATGAAAGAATGACATATCATGAGTGGAATTAATTTGATTTCATAGTTTTGTGTTATTGGAAAACACATACATTGCTTACATAGGTGACAGATATGTAAAGCCTTGATAGACCAGAACAAATTCAGTCAGGATCCCTTTGTGACTCTGCACACCTACCCTGCCTCTTACCCGGCTTGGCAGGGCCTTATTTATATTTAGGCACCAGAGGGCCCATGCCTAAGGTGGCAGCTTTAGGAGGGTAGCCCTTGGATGACTATATAGTCAATTACATTTTTTGTAATAAAATATAAAACTCCATAGCTGCTGCCGGAGAGCTTGCTGTTTAAATTCAGTGCAGAACTGGAGGAGCTATGAGGAGAATTAAAGTGTGTCATGTTACAGAAGTGATAGTGTGCATGTGACATTACTTCTGCACACTGGAGGCAAATTTAGGTCAGGTGCCTAGGCTGACACTGGACCTAAATGCATCACTGTGGCTCGGGCAGGTAGGAGAGAGTGTAAACAACAGGTACAGTATTACATAAGAAGTTAGGTTGAAAACTTTATGGGGGTTATTTACTAAAACTCTAATTCATTAAATTTTTTTATTAAAACAAAGTCAGCCTTACTCCCATCCACTAATTGAATTCATTTATCAATAATTGTTCTTGAGCAAAAAAATGTTGCAACAAAATCGAGGGGCAATTTGAATCGTATGATTGATGCTCTAAAAATGCGACTATCGAATTGTCGCAGAGAAAACTCTGCTTTATCCGATTATTGGGCGACAACCCTGACTTTATCAGATAATCCAACTCAGATCACAGTGTTAAGAAACAACTCTTCCATTGACTTCTGCATGATCTGAACAGGCCTGTAATTGCCAAATTGCAATCACTTTTTAAATATTGGAATTACTTTCCCTAGTCCATAACATAAAATCCAGCAGCACTCTGATAAGTGAATCAAATATTTATTCGTGCCACTAGCCAAGCGACGTTTCGGGCTATTCCAGCCCTTTATCAAGCCAAGTGAACAGTGTAACAAACAAGCTTAAATGTGTGATTTAGGGGGGAGGGGTTACAACACACTCCCCTCTCCCAATTGGGACTAGTATATTAGAGTACATTATAGACAAATATCAGGGGACCTTTTTACCCATAAAGTGGATATATTCAGCTCTTTCTCTTTGAAAATGATTTAATATTTAGAACTAAAACAAGTATTTGCTTAATTGACATGTAACATGTTTTAGAAGTCACATAATTTTCACCCCTTCAAATATAGATATAGTCTTTTTAAATATTAGCATAAAATGTCAAGGGTCATAGAACCAGTGACTAAAATAAAACTAAGCAATTTTAGCTTAAGCACTAGCTCACATCCTTGATGCAGATATTTTTCTCCTACCATTTAAGTGGCATGATCTCCCTCAAGTACTCCATGGATTTAGTTACATTTTCTTTGAAGTTAAGACATACAATAGACTATTCATCCATACATAAATCACATACATATTAACTGTGTGGAAGGCAATAAATAATATTGTCTGTCATTGCATTGATTTAAATATTCTACATTCTATAGGACAAAATGTTAATTCTCAATTTTTTCTACCAAGGCCTCGAATACTTATCATACTTGCCAGGTCACAGTGAATATTTTAATTGGTTCAGCAGAAAATGGCAATAATGGCAAAAAGCAGAGCAACCAATGTAATTTTATGTGTGTTTGTTAGCAAACCTAACATTGTCTGGTTTACAAACAAGCCACACAGGTGAGGAGCGATTAGTTTTCCAAAGTCGCCCGAAGTTACCTCACAAGGAAACTTCAGAGAGCGAAGTACTGGCAAATACATACAGAGGCAAAGACCATGTGCAGACAAAGACAAAGCTTTAGTTACATTTGATGTTCTTATTTTTCTCCTAGATGTATAAAAGCTGCAGAAATCTTTTAAAACAAAACCTTGCATTGTCGACTTCTGTGCATTTGTACATGGACCAAAAGTGCCCCCTGCTGTCAGACTGAGCAGATTTTTTTTTAACACAACTAAAAAAAACAACTATATATATATATATATATATATATATATATATATATATATATATACAGGATCAAACAGCACTCACCATTCCAAAATATTCTCGCCGGGTGCAGACCAATTAATCAATAAAAGTTCAAAGAAAGCACTCACTGCATTGACCATCAGATGTATTTCAAAGTGTATTTATTCGTGCATGGTGCATCAACGCGTTTCGGCTCTCATAGATCCTGACGACGGCTCAGAGCCGAAACGCGTTGATGCACCATGCACAAATAAATACACTTTGAAATACATCTGATGGTCAATGCCGTGAGTGCTTTCTTTGAATTTTTATTTATATATATATATATATATATATATATATATATAAATATATTCCTTTTCATTTTTTTTTTTTTTTATATATTAACAACCAATAAATTTGCTATATTTATTATAAAGATGTTTGTCAATAAGAAACAGTAAATGAATTAGGGATGCACCGAATCCACTATTTTGCATTCTGCCGAACCCCCGAATACCAAACCGATTCAGAATCCTAATTTGCATATGCAAATTATGGATGGGAAAGGGAAATATTTTTTGACTTCCTTGTTTTGTGACAGAGTCAAGGGCTTTCCCTCCCCACCCCTAATTTGCATATGCATATGTTTTGTGACAGAGTCACAGGCTTTCCCTCCCCACCCCTAATTTGCAAATGCAAATTAGGATTTGGTTTCGACGGGCAGAAGGATTCGGCCGAATCCTGCTGAAAAAGGCCGAATCCTGGATTTGTCGCATCCCTAAAATTAATCTTCGTTAAAGTTTATTATAAGTAGAGACAGATTATAGTTTGTTACAGTTCTGCCTTTTACTTCTAACTTATCCGTGTGTCAATAGTTTTTTATAGAATAAACGCTGTTGTACAGAGGGTAAATACTTTTCTCAAGGGATGGAAATTCATAAAGAATATGTTTTTCATGCAAATATTAAAGGGGTGGTTCTCCTTTAAGTTAACTTTTAGTATGTTATATAGAAAAGCAAATTCTGAGCAACTTTTCAGTTGATCTTCATTATTCATTTTCTAGAGTCACTGACCCCATCACTGAGCTACACATTTGTTGTTATTGCTACTTTCGATTACTCATTCTTATATTCAGGTCCTACCCTGTTCATATTCCAGTCTCTTATTCAAATCAATGCATGGTTTTTAGGGTAACTGAATGGAAAATTAAAGCTCAGAATATCTGAAAACCCCCTCGTTATAGGTCATATAGGTAATTTCCCACCACACAAAGAACATACAAATGCACATACTTTACAGGGCATAGAGTTCCAGTAGACAGGGCATGGAACTCAAAACAATTTGTATTTGGGGAAAAAAATAAAATACAGAAGTATTTAAGCAACTCTTTAATCTGTTTGGATACCTCTTTGCTACAAGCCATCATCATTCAGCTTTTGCAATTGACATTGAGTCAGTCAGAATTCTACACTCCATGGTTATAATTCTACCACTTACAAGTGCGAACAGTATTCAGATACCATGATCCTATAAAGTCTTCAATAACATGACCGGAAATGTGATAGTGCAGTTACTAGTTATATTTTTTACATTATGATTAGATTACGAATATAGATATCCTGACATGCAGAAACCGTACAAATTCCATGGTACAGTGTTAGGTATGCACTCACACTATGGGGTAAATTTATCAAAGAGTGAAGTTCCGCCACTAGAGTGAAATTCCGCAGCTCTCCATTCATTTCTATGGGATTTTGAAAGGCGTATTTATCAATGGGTGAAAGTGAAATTTCACCCTTTGATAAATACGCCTTTAAAAACCCCATAGAAATGAATGGGAAGTGGCGGAATTTCACTCTAGTGGCGGAACTATTAACTTCACTCTTTGATAAATATACCCCTATGGCATTAGGAGTAGCTGCTTTGCTCTTGCTCTCCCTGTCTCTCTCTCTCACTTTTTATGTTGAAGTTACAACAATTTACTACAATTAATGCGAAAAAGATGATGGGTGTGAATGTGTGTGTATATTTCTATTGTATTGAATGTAAAGACATGCATACATACATATATACATTAATCAGTTATAAGTTATTAGATCTTAACTATAAAGAAGGAGCTACTTGTCTTCATATTATATATGCTACAAAATGACAATTGTGTAATTGTCACTAGATATTTTGATATGTATATTATTTATATTTCTTAGAATAAAGTAGCAAGGAATTTCCAATTGAACTCTCAAAGGGTTAAGAACATAGAAATATTATTACAGCAGGAATACAATAGCTGAAAACAATGAACGTTTGTTTTCCCCAGGATAGAGGGATATGCTATTATCATAACTGTATTACTGTTGGAGTCAATAATTAATATCACTAAACACATTTTTAGATGTGAAGTCTTTTTGGATCCCCATCTCCTTAGTCAATTTCCTGCGATTCCATCCCTGACTTTCACTCAACAATAATAACATAGAGCTAAGTTAACACAATTGCTGCAGGCTTTAAACCTCAATTTTTTTCTTCCTTATACAGGATGACAGATCTGAGTTATTTAGAAATCAACTTAGTTATGAAACATTAGTAGCATTATTGCCTTCTTTAATATTTGTGTCAGTAGAGAGGAGATGTATCATGGTCTGGCAGTTATTGGTCCCAGGCATCAGTTAAAGGGGCATGTTATTTGATTTGAATAACAGCTCCAAGCGCCGGTTTAGGAGTGGAAGTATATTAGTGAGGAACAGTCTCATTTAATAACACAGAAACCAATAAAAGAAAAGAATTCTGCCTGTTATAAAATTGAATTTATGAATATTGCGCCGCTGCATTAAGGATCTTGCGTAGGTCTGAAGGTTTATCAGGTATTTGTCCTATTTCCATGCAAAAAAGCTTTTGGCTATGAATAGGCTGGCATGTGCACTGACCTTTTTAAAAACCCTTACAGCTATCAGACTGCTAATAAACAGTAATAAAAACAAATATACTACGCTATTATAAACTTTAACAATAGCTTTGCAGGTTTCACCAAACTATTTCTTTTCTTTTTTTAAAAAAAAAATATCCTAGAAGGCAATTGTTACCGATATTGCTATGTGTCAGTCAATCATGTGGTTCAATGGCCACAGGGCTCTAGAGAGTTCTTAGCAGCAGTCTTGAAGCTTACAACTGACGGAGTCAGACAGATCAAAGTATTAAAAGGGGTGCAACAAAGTGTAACAAATTAAATTTTATTCAGAGAAAATAATGTTTGATCACTGTGATCCTCCTGCATCAGCTGCTTCATAATTTATTAACAATGAAAACAATAAAAAGCTCTCTCTCTTGACAGAACAATGGGCAGATCTGATTCGTATAAAAGCCGGCATACATTTTTTTACACAAGTGACTTCCGCCGGATGCAATGTAAAATAACGACTGCAAACATTGCGTAAACTAAAGCACACCTTGATAAATTAGTTATTTATTTCACACTGATTTTTATACCATGTTTTCAGCGAATTTTGTTTTACACAAAATAATAAATCTGCCCCTAGGTGTAAGTTATATAGGAGATTTGGGAATTCATTCTACTAGTAAACTTGCCGTAAGAGTTTACTATAAGATACATATTGTTCGTGGTTACATAATATCCCAGCTTTAAAGCCTTTATTTTTGAAGGCTGCAGGGCTGCTTGCCCATTGGTTAATCCCCAAATTCTCTTTTATGTCCGACAGCATCCCCCAGCACTGTTACATCATATCTATTATGCAGACCATTTTATTGTCAAAATTATCCTTTGTAATGGGATGTGTTGATTGTGGATGATGTGTAATTTTCTTTCTCAAAGTGTTGGGCTATGCTGGGCTATTTTTATTGTACAGGTATGGGACCTATTATCCAGAATTTTCAGAACATGTGGTTTTACGGATAAGAGATCTTTCCGTAATTTGGATCTCCATACTTTAAGTCTACTTAAAATTAATTTAAACATTAAATAAACCCGATGAGATTGTTAAGCCTCTAATAAGGATAAATGATATATTAGTTGGGATCATGTACAAGGCACTGCTTTATTATTACAGAGAAAAAGATCATCTGAATTATTTGCTTAAAATGAAGTATATGGGACTGTAATTCTGAGCTTTCTGGATAACAGGTTTCTGGATAACAGATCCCATATATATGTACATCCAAAAACCGACGTGGCGGGTGTCCCCGCCAGCCCACTAGACCACCAGGGTGAGTAGCCTTCACATTACCCCCCCCCCTTGAGGAGGGGCCACTGGACCCCCAGGTTTCTCAGGAAATTTTAGATGAAATTGTTTCCTGAGACGATCAGCCCTTACATCACAAACAGGAACCCAAGAATTCTCCTCAGGGCCGTAACCCTTCCATTGTACAAGATATCACAACTTACCCCACACAAGGTGAGAGTCAAGGAGTTCTTGGACTAGGAATCTTCTACCAACACTGGGGGAGAAAAGCACTGTTGGCGCACCTGTGTGGCTGGTTTTAACAGAGAGACATGAAAAGAATTAGAGATCTTAAAATTATCAGGTAGTTTAAGACGAACAGAAGAAGGATTGATTATTTTAGTAATGGGATATGGACCTATAAACCTGGGTCCCAATTTGAGTAAGGGAACCTTAACTTTGATGTTTTTTGTGGATAACCATACTGAGTCTCCTACCTGATATTTGGGTGCCTCTCTACGAGACTTATCAGCTGCCCTCTTTTGAGCGGCCGTAGCTGCAGAAAGAGATTTGTGCACCCCAGACCAGATCTTGGCAAATTGTTTGACAGAAGAATTGACTGAGGGTACAGAGGATAATGAACCAGAAAAAGAAAATGCTTTGGGATGTAAACCATTAACAATAAAAAAGGGAGATTGACCAGTAGAAGCATGAGTTGCATTATTGTAAGCAAATTCTCCCCAGGGTAATAGCTCAGCCAATGAGGTTTGGTTGTCAGACACATAACACCTTACGAATTGTTCAAGGGTCTGATTAACCCTTTCAGTTTGTCCATTGGTTTGAGGGTTGTATGCGGTAGAGAAAGACAAATCAATCCCAACCAGAGAGCAGAATGCTTGCCAAAATTTAGAGACGAACTGTACCCCTCTATCAGAAACAATATTGACCGGAACACCATGTAATCTGAAAATATTATAAATAAATAACTCAGCCAAAGTCTTTGCAGATGGGAGGCGTGGGAGGGAAATGAAATGAATTATTTTGCTGAACCTATCCACTACCACCCAAATCACAGTTTTCCCTTGAGATGAAGGGAGGTCAACAATAAAATCCATAGACAGATGGGACCAGGGTCTGCCAGGAATAGGTAGTGGCCTTAGCAATCCCTGTGACAGTTTCCTAGAAGACTTTGACCTCTGACAGGGCAAGAATTAACAAAATTTTTTACATCTTGTTTAAAAGAAGGCCACCACACATTGCGAGACAATAAAGACACAGTCTTAGAAATACCAGGATGTCCCGCCATTTTTGAATTATGAGCCTCACCCAGAACCTGTTCCCTTAAGTCCTCAGGTACAAATAACCTCCCGGATGGAGTTTCTACAGGAGCTAAAGACAATAGTGTGGTAAGGTCTGATCCCAGAGCTGCCACAATTAACTCACCAGGAATGATGGGAATACACTCATTAGGTTTAGACAGGTTAGATTCAAAACTCCTAAAGAGAGCATCTGCCTTAGTGTTTTTGGAACCAGGCATGTATGTGAGAGAGAAATTAAACCGGGTAAAAAATAAAGCCCATCTAACCTGCCTAGGATTCAACCGCTTAGCAGATTCAATGTACAACAGGTTTTTGTGGTCAGTAAAGACCGTTATAGAATGTTTAGCCCCCTCCAACAAGTGTTGCCATTCCTCAAATGCCCAACAATTCTCTATTTCCAATGTCATAATTGGCCCCGGCAGTTGAAAATGTCCTAGAGAAGAATGCACCTTGTTGATTATTTGATGCCTTTGAGAAAGGACCGCCCCTGCTCCAACCTCTGAGGCATCAACCTCTACAATAAAGGGAAGAGTGGTATCAGAGTGACAGAGAATGGGAGCAGACACAAATTCTTTTTTGAGAAAATCAAAAGCTTGAATAGCCTCAGGAGGCCACATACTTGGATCTGCACCCTTTATGGTTAGATCCGTGATTGGAAACACCACCAAAGAGAAGTTTTTAATGAATTGACTATAGTAATTAGCAAAACCTAAGAATCTTTGGGTTGCACGTAAAGAAAGAGGCTTTAACCTTCCCAGGATCCATTTCTAGACCCTTACCGGAGGTATTGAACCCCACAAATTGAACAGAAGAAACCTCAAAGGGGCATTTCTCAAGCTTCGCAAATCATTCTTCCTTAACCTGAACAACACCTTCCAGACATGTTTTTGATGGTCACTCAAGTTAGAAGAAAAAATTTGAATATCGTCAAAATATACCACTACGAATAACCCCAGCAGGTCCCGGAAGCTGTTGATGACAAATTCCTGGAATACTGCGGAGGCGTTACAAAGACCAAAAGGCATAACTAAATTTTTGTAGTGGCCATCCCTGGTGTTAAAGGCTGTTTTCCACTCATCCCCTTCCCTGATACGAATGAGGTTATATGCACCTCTAAGGTGGAATAGATAGAAACATTCTTGACCTGATCAAATAGTTCAAAAATCAGCAGAAGGGGATAGTGGTTTTTAATGGTGATTTTATTAAGGCCCCTATAATCAATACATGGGCGAAGACCTCCATCCTTCTTGCCCACGAAAAAGAACCCAGCACCAGCAGGGGAACTAGAGGGCCTAATGAAACCTCTTTCAAGGTTTTCTTTGATGTACTCTTTCATTGCTTGGGCTTTGGGCAAAGAAAGAGGATAAGTTCTCCCTCTAGGGGGAGTAGACCCAGGAATGAGGTCAATTGGGCAGTCATAACGCCTATGTGGGGGTAAAGTTTCTGCAGCTTTTTTAGAAAACACGTCAGAAATCAGCATAAGCTGCGGGTAAACCCTCTAGGGATGTGACTGCCACCAATTGAGGAACACTTATTCAAGAGCCCTTACATTTTTGACCCCATTGAAGAATTTCCCCAGTTACCCAATCAATTTGTGGGTTATGTACCCGTAACCAAGGTAAACCTAAAATTAGAGGAGAAGAAGAACCCTCAATAACATAGAAGGATAACTCTTCAGAGTGCAAGATGTTAGTGTACATGGACGAGACCCCAGTCTTTTTGGTTGCCAAACCTGACCCCAAAGGCTTTTTGTCAACGGCTAAGATTCTCATGGGAGGACTTAAAGGAGTTAGAGGAATATTAAACCTTACTGCGAAGGCAGCATCCAAAAAATTCCCCGCTGCCCCAGAATCCACAAAAGCAGAAACCTAACCAGAGCCATAGGCCAGGTTAAATTAACAGGTACCATGTTCCTAGAGGAAAATTGGGGAGAGGAAACTTCTCATCCCAAATGGAGCTCCCCTATTCCATTTAGGCTTTGAAGTTTCCCGGTCTCTTAGGACACTGGTTAAGAAAATTACCCTTTCCCCACAGTAAATACACAGACCCTGAGACAGCCTGTGAGCCTTTTCCTCAGGAGTTAGATGAGTTATGCCCAATTGCATGGGTTCCTCCTGAGGTAGAGGCACAGGGGTTAAATGGCTTAACATTAGTAAACCCAGTAGGAAAAGAAGTACCCTTCTCATCCCTTCTCTCCCTCTGTCTTCTATCTACTTGGATGGCAAGAGACATTAGATCATCCAAATTAGTAGATAGAGTGTAGTTTAGTAAGCTGTTCCAACCAGTTTCTACAGCCCACCAGCGGAATAATACACCTCAGCATCCCGTTTTCCCTGGCGTAATTTATATGAATCACGGTATCGGCAGATGATGCATGATCCGGTTCATCGTAAAGTATTGCCATGGTGTTAAAGAAGGTTTCAAGGGAAAAATGGGCAGGATCAGAGGAGGAAAATCTTAGAGCCCAAATTTGAGGGTCACCCTGTAATAGGGTCGTTACAAACCTCACTTTTTCCTCCCCAGTAGTAAAGGAGTGAGGGGAAAAAACTCAGGTATAGTTTGCATGCCTCCTGAAAGACAAAAAATTTGGTTCTATCCTCACTAAATTTTTCAGGGAAAGAAATGGGGTTTATGAATATTACCCATCACGGCATGAGAACCCACTTGGACGGCAACAGGAGGTGAAACTACTGGACTTGGCGTCTGTTGCATAGTGTCCAGTCTGCAAGTCAGGTTATGAAAGCCTTGCATCAGATAATCTTGCTTTCGCTTTTGGTCCTCCGTGCGCTGTAGCAGAGTAGTGAGGAGTGCTTCAGTAGTAGAAGGAGCAGCGGCAGTGTGACCTTCATCTTCCATTCTGGCCCGTTATAATGTCACGGTCGGCACCCTAAATCCAGAACCAATGCTAAGCACCCTGTTCTCGGCTCTTGCTTCTGCCTTTAACAGCTGCCTTTCACCTCAGATGCCGCCAGGTCTTATTAAGAGTGAAGGGTTCTGGACGAGCAAAGGGGCACAACGGCAAGCAAAGTCTTTTAGGGCAGACGGTCACAGTACAAGGCGTAAACAGGAAGCATATTCAAATCAGGCCGGGTCGGTGCAGACAGTATTCAATAGGAGTCATACAGGCAAGGGTCAAAGCCGGGGTATCAATCAAGAAGAGTCAAGACAGGCACGGGCCAGATTACAGAGAGTAGTCGGTTTACCACTTACCAGGCAAGGGGTCAGAATCACAGTAGACAGCAGAATCAAGACAGGCAGGAGTCAAAACACGAATCAAATCACAAACAGGATACTGAATAGCTCCCAGGAACTCACTAGGTGAACCTACAACGGGCAATGAATTGCATAGTGGAATTCCCTGGTGCCTGGCACCTTAAATCTCGCACCAGGGAACCGGTGCCTGAGAAAAGGATGACCGGCAGGACGGGCGTCCATGCTGAGAGCGTGGCAGGCGTCCCCACCGGCCCACTAGACTACCAAGGTGAGTAGCCCTCACAAATGTGCCAGTTTGACTGCAGGGAAAGCATTTTTCCAGAGGCAGCAAAGTTTCAGTTTGACTGCCAGGAAAGCATTATCCTCGTGGCAGCAAAGTGCCAGTTGGACTGCTGGGAAAGCAATGTCCTTGAGGCAGCAACGTGCTAGTTGGACTGCTTTGAAAAGATTGCCCCGAGGCAGCAACATGCCAGTTTGACTGCTGGGAAAGGATTCCACCTGAGGAAGCAACATGCAAGATAGACTTCAAGGAAATGACTCTCACTGAGGCAGCAACGTGCCAGTTGGACTGCTGAGAAAGCAATGTCCCAGATGTAGCAAAGTAACAGTTGTACCACCAACAAAACATTATCCCTGAGGCAACAATGTGCCAGTTAGACTGGTGGGAAAAGATTGTCCCCGATGCAACAATGTGGACTGCTGGTTAACCGGTTTCTTCCAGAGGTAGCAGCATGCAAGTTGGACTGCTGGGAAAACATTGTCCCTGAGGAAGCAATGTGGCCGTTGGTCTGCTGGTAAGCATTTTCCCAGAGGCAGCAACGTGCCAGTTTGATTGCTGGGAAAGCAATGTCCCTGAGGCAGCAACATGCCAGTTGGACAACCTTGAAAAGATTGTCCCAGAGGCAGCACTGTGCCAATTGGACTAGTGGGAACCATAGTTCCCGACACAGCAACGTTAAATTTTTACTGCCATGAAGCAGTGTCCCCAAGGCAGCAACATGCCAGTTTGACTGCCAGGAAGCATTTTCCCAGAGGCAGCATTGTTCCAGTTGGAAAGCATTGTCCCTGAGGCAGCAACGTGCCGGTTGGACTGCAGGGAAAACATTGTCCCAAAGGCAGCAAGATGACATTTGGACTGTCAGGAAAGCATTGACCCCAAGGCAGCAACATTCCATTTGGGGTGCCAGAAAAGACATGGTCCCAGAGGCAGCACCTTGCCAGTTGCCCACCTGGATATGCATTTACCCAGAGGTAGCACACCTCTCGCTTGTTGGACTGCTGGGAAATCTTTGTCCCAAGGCAGCAACATGCTGTTTTGACTGTTGAGAAAACATTGTCCTTTGAAGTAGCAATGTGACCGTTACATTACCAGAAAAACATTGTCCCTGAGGCAGCAACGTGAATGCTGCACTGTATGGATGGCACTTTCCCCAAGGCAGTAATGAGCCAGTTGGACTGCCAGAAAAGCATAGTCTTTGAGGCAGCAATGGCCTTTGACTTCTGGGAAAACATTGTCCCAGAGGCAGTAAATAAGCATTTGCACTTCCGTGAGGGCTTTCTCCTTGAGGCAGAAAGCCACAAGTTACACTTATGGAAAGGCATTGTCCCGGCAGTTTGACTGCCAGGAATGGTATTGTCCCTGACACATCATGTGTTAGTTGGACTGCTGGGAAGCATTGTCCCTGAGGCAGAAACACTCCAGTATAACTGCTGGGAAGGCATTGTCCCTAAGTCTGCAACGTGTTGGTTGGACTGTCTGAAAAATCATGTTGCCAAGGCACCAATGCACCAGTTTAACTGCCGAGAATATATTGTCCCTGAGGTAGTAAGGGGCCAGTTTCTCTACGGGGAAAACATTGTCCCTGAGTCAGTAACTTCCCAGTGTCACCCCTGGAACTGCATTGTTGCGTTGATGCAGCAATGCACAGTTGGACTGTCTAGAAGAATTTCCAAAAAATTTCACGAGAGGCATAGGCCTTAATGTGTCACTAGGATAAGCTTACCGCTTTCCCAGTTGGGTCCGGATGCACATGCCCCAGACCTTCAGCATAGGGGAGTACTCAAACACATCACATTAGGCAGGCACCAACCCGGAGCATCCAACGAAAGTAGATTCCAAGAGCCAAAAAATTATATATAAAATATAATACTTTATTTTACATCACATCTATAAAAGAAGAGTAACGTCTGACGCGCTTCGTGTCACAAGGACACTTAATCATGGGCTAATTCTTTAGGATACAGTCACAATATTTAAAGGATAATGAGCCAATAGGAAAACACTTAGGCGGAGTTAACAGCAAATGGCCTAAGGCACAGTGATCTCTAGTGGCCATTTTATAGAATACACACTATATATTAGAATAATATATAGTGTGTATATATACAAAAATATAAAAAAAAAATCACAAATATCTTCAATTATTTAGATACATGATGTAAAAATGTTTAAATATGCTTAATATAGTATTATAAATAGATAAAGTCAATAAATATAACAATACATCAATAAATACATAATAAATAAATACATAGGGCTTTGTTTAGATAAAGCAAGAGATATCAAATTCTTAGTTTAACCCATTAGGTTGTCTAGTGGCTAGATGAAAGATCCATTTTGCTTCTTTTTTTAGGAGATCTGAAGTGACACTTCCACCTCGACTATTAGGAATAATTTTATCTATTGCCCTCGGATCTTGCTTATGATAGAGCCTCTAAGATAAAAAGAGAAGATTTGTTTAGGAGATATAATAACTCGAAAAATTTGAATACTAATAAGGAAGAGATAGGTAATACAGGGACTATATCGTGTATTCTAACATACAGCCCACAGTTTAATCAGATTAGAAACATTATTCAAAAGAATTTGGTGATCCTTGAAACAGATCCTATCCTAAAACAAATACTAAAAAAAAGACATACGTTCATTCCTAGGAGAACAGATACCATAGGAAATAAACTGACCCCTAGTTTTATTAAATTTCAAGAACAAAATAATACATGGTTACAAACAAAGGGATGTTTTCGATGCGGTGCAAGTAGATGCATTACGTGCAAATTTTTGAAAAAAACTACGTTTTTCACCTCTTCTATAACAAATAAAACTTATAACATATGGCATTACATTAATTGTAACACCAAAAATGTTATTTATCTCTTAATATGTACTAAATGTCAAAAACAATATGTAGGTCAAACTGGACGTAAATTGAAAGACAGGATTAGAGAGCATATATTTAATATTTCAAAAGATACGTGTGTTACTCCAATAGCTAAACATTTTGCGGATTGCAATAATAGAAATTTATCCTTTTTAAGTGTGACAGCAATAGATAAAATTATTCCTAATAGTCGAGGTGGAAGTGTCACTTCAGATCTCCTAAAAAAAGAAGCTTTTATCTCATTTTATTTGCAGAAATTTGAAGCACAAGCTTTCGGGGACCAACCCCTTTCCTCAGGTGCAACCATGATGGCAGCCATTCAAAGGAGAAAAGGCTCAAGTTTACTGACTGACTTTCATTTATATATGGCCTCCATATTCTGCCCCAGATACAGAAAAAAAAAAAAAAAAAAACAGCCCTTAAATTAACCACTGTGTTAAAAAGTGAAATTTAGCTCAAGATATTGCCTCAATGCAACCGCCGGTTTAGTTAGCCTTAGCAACCAATAAGGTTTTGTTTTTATTACAAAAGTAAAGCTATGTTTACTCTTGCTAGGTTACTATGAATCACTGAGCCAAAGTAAAATATAAACTCTAGGGGACAAATTCACTAAAGGACGAATTTTCGACTGCAAAGCCTTCACCGCACTTTGATAATTCACTAAAATGCGAAGTTGCATTTCAGATGCTGAATGCTTGCGAAGATACCCTAGCGTTAATTCGTCAGCGCGAGCATTTCATAGCAAACTGTCACTAACATTCGCTTCTGCCTAGTAAAACTTCATTAGTACTCTTACACTTAGGTCAATTTGAATAGGGCAGGTACATATAGGTCATATATATATATATATCTTTATTAGAGATGTTGGTGCAAATACTTGAAGTGGCCACTTATTAAAATGTGTAATAGTTAAAACTTTTAAAGACAATTTCGCTTTAAAATATGAAAAAACACAAGCGTATTTTATCATTATAATAACCTTTTCCAGCATACCAGATATGATGTCACTGACATCAGATTGAGGAGGATGTAGCTTCATCTTATCAGTTCATCAGGTCTAAGCTGGCAAAGGAAACTCTGGTGAAAGAGGTAACATTCTATAAAATTTGCACAAATTTGTGGAGCGTTCATTTGAGTGAAATTCGTCTGGCGATAGGGCATGAAACTGTGCTAGCTAAGGTATCTTTCGCTAGCGAATTGTCCTCTACGCCTGTTAGTAAATTGGTGATGTCCCTGCGGATGGGATTTCTGGCAAATTTTCACTAACGACGCCACTTCACCCTTAGTAAATATGCCCCCTTGAGTCTCCTATATAAAACCCACCCTTATCACAAGTTACAGAAATATGTTAATTTCTGAAAGCTTCACTGATGAGTTCTGGTCGGTACAACCGTATGTAACATGGGACTGAGCATTATTATCACAGAGTGTGTGATCACAGTCTTATCTATGCCACATTTTCTGTTGATATTTAGCTCCATATGGATAAGCCATGACTGTGTCATTCTTCACTTTTCTCTTTCCTTGACTTAGGGCTACTCCTTCATAGCCAGCAGCGTGTTTTAATGTTTATTAAATAAAGATTCCTAACTTTTAAAACTACAGTTCTGTGTCTGGTATGTGGAACTTCGTTGATTTCTCCTTTGTACTCCTTCATAACACCTTCTGTCCTATTTGGTCGGAATGCTGTGATGACAGACATGGCAACTCCTTCTGCAGAAAAGCCTGGAAGTCCTACTCTAGCTCTTAGTGCTGCTTTGTATTTCCATACAAATCAGTACCCAGTCTGTGTGTATATTATTATTCATTTTCAATTTCCACCCATCTGTTTATGTCTTTCCAGGACTCCTCATCTTCCACTTTTATAAAAATAGATCATGAAGAACCATCTTCGGGATCTGGCAGCTATTTTATCTGCAAAAAATGTCAGCATAAGCAGAACCAAAAGGAATATTCTGTGAAAATCATAAATAAGAGGTCAGCAATTTTGTTTAATGCTATTGGAGTGTGGCTCCATTAGATAATAGCCATAATGAGGTTATAAAGCAGGGGTGTCCAAACTTTTTGCAACGAGGGCCAGATTTGATGAGGTGAAAATTTGTGGGGGCCGACCATTCAGCCTGACATTCTTTGAACCATTAACATCATTTAACTCATTTAAACAAGGAATCGTGTAGCCATGGCGATAATATTTGGGGACATTAGTGAAATGATCTGCCACTTGGTCTATACTGCTGCCTGTGTGCTGAAGGTGTTAGCAATAGACACATACTGGCACGTAGTGATGCGCTGCTCTTGTATACTTCTTTAGTTTACTGTACTGGCACGTCAGTATATCTATTGACACCTTCAGCCCTAAAGAAGTATGTGAAGCGGCGCGTCATGTGCCAGTACGTGTCTACTGCTACGGCTACGTGATTCCTGATTGCACTGTGCTGGTGGGCCGCATTATTATTAATTTCATTATGGAGGCTGAGGGCCAGTGTAAATTTGAAAATGGGCCGCATTTGGCCCCCGGGCCTAACTTTGGACATGCCTGTTATAAAGGATACAGAAAAGGCAAATGTGCTTATTCTGTGTTTTTCTTCAGAGTATACAATACAGGAGTCTATCTTTCAAGACCCACCCAAAAGGGGCACAGAAAGGGTATGGAAATTATCAGTTTTTAAGAAAGACTGGCCAAATTTGGTTGTTTGCACTGGAGAAGAGACACATATAACGGGAGATGTGATAACTACCTATGTATAAATATATAAGGAGGCCATATAATAAACTCTCTAATGCTTTATTTACAAGTAGGTCCTTCCAGCAGGCATGAGGGCATTTATTCTGATTATAAGAAAGGATGTATAATCACACTGCTCAAAACGTTTTCTGCAGTGAGAGCTGTGACATTGTGGAATTCTCTCCCTAAATTAGTTCTGGCAGATACATAAGATAGCTTCATTGGGTTGGATAGCTTTTTAGCAAGTGAGAAAATAAAGGGTTTCGAAATAAGCTCTTAGTATAAGGTTAAACCAGGGACTGGTCAGGAAGGAATCCCCCCTGAAGCAGATGGGGGGGGGGTTATATATATATAAATGGTTGAACTCAACATATGGACGTGTCTTTTTTGCAGGAACTCTGTATGTGACTTTGTCTAGATGCAGCTGTGTGGTTATGTTATAATTAGTTAAGTTCTTATCTCTGTAAGCCAGCTTGGGAGTGGTCGCAATGAATACATCTGATAAGACACCACAACCATTACTAAATACAGACAGCAAAGCTGGAATACCCTAAAGACAGCATGGCTTTACCACTGTACCTGATTCTTGGAAACATACTCTATATTGGTGAGACTGTTTGTGTCTTTTGTAGTCTTTATTCCCCTTCTTTGCTCTCTAGAATTGATCGGCATGTATATGCAGGCCTGACTCCTGTTTCTCATTTGCCACTTTTAATATTCTGTAGCTTCCCTCATGTAATTATTCTTGCTTTAATTTCTACCGCAACCCATTTAAAACCCACATAGGAAGACCCCAAGTAACAATGTTGATAGTAATCAATTTAAAAAACACTTAAGTCCGGTTATGCAGCATATGGTGGTGAGCATTACAGGGATTAAGTGAAAACTTTATTTGTGGCTATTAATAAGGTTGTCAAACCAGTTGCTTTTGAAAAAAAAAACCTTAAAGATTTAGTGGTATTTGATATCTTTTAAAAGTTGTCACTGGGATTCTGTGAGTTATGGCTGTAAAAGATATGATCTTATTTTGTTAGTCTTGTAGCATGTCTGCAGTGCCACATCCCATGCCAAGTAACCCTTTGCCATGTCACATTTTTTTCGGGTGCTGTCACCCTGGTTGTCCTCCTAAAAGACTTGGGCTAACACAATGTACTGCTTTAACATGCTGGGTAATAGTATGATGCATATCATGTATCCTTTAGTTTGAGCACAGCATATTGACTATGAGTTTATAAAAGGAGGGCCACAAGGTAGAAGACAAAAGGTAAGGGGGGATTGCACTGGGTTTGCTGCTGCCTGTGGGAATTTACCAAGATATACTTGTCATTAAATCCTTTAAGTACTAGTGGTACAATGTTCCGTCTAAGGTGTGTGCGCACACAAATTTTGAGGCCAGTGTACACACAAATTGTGGTGAGCACAAAGAATTTTGTGTCGAATAACAACATTTTGTATTAATTGTGACATGAGCACAAAGTTTTTTTGCCCACATAGCTGAGAAGGAATTAGAGGGAACATTGCAGTGGTAGTATATTCAGTATATACAGTGATAAAAGTACCTGCCCCTGGATTTTATGTTTCAGCTTTGCTGTGCCATTGTTACTAGTAACAAGCAGCATAGCAAAATCATAGTGTTCTGGCACTTAAAGGGTTAATGGTTTCCCAGTGTAATTTTTATGTAGCCCTGCTATTTTGTTGCTTGCATAAGAACACTATTGCTTTCTGAGTGCCTGTCTGGGTGTATCTACACAGCCACCTGGCCTAGTATTTTCCTGAATTGCACCGATTAAATATTCTGCATAAAGATCCTTTTAACTTACCTATAACACAATGAGCTGATTAGTCTTTTTATTTTATTTGCTTTCAGTTGTTTCCGGTTCGACTACCATTCCCACTCTATATACATCAGATTATATTTCAAGTGAGTATTAGGTATAAGGTTCTGTATGTTATGTAGCATGTTAAATACAAAAGGAATAATTATATTAGTGTCTGCCAGTTGTGTTAAAATTTCCTTTCGATAATCGATATAGTTCAACAAGACAATTCCGCCCCCTTTATCTGCAGGGTGTATCACCAAAGAGGGATCATTACATAATGTGGAAAGAGCTTCTATTTCAGCTCTAGATAGGTTATTAAAATTGCTTATTGAACTAGCGCAAATGGAATCAATCTCTTTATCCATAGCATTTTTAAACAATTTAACTGCAGCGTTCTGAGTTGGAAGGCAAAAATCACATTCAAGTCTCAAGTTCTCACGAATTTCATCTCCAGTAACCTCCCTATTGCCAAAGTGATCTCTTAAATTCAGTTGTCAGATAAAGCAAAACAAGTCAACATCCCACCGAAATCTATCAAATTTCATAGTTGATACAAAAGTTAACCCCTTCTGGAGCAGTTTTGCTTCTCCTTCTGAACGTATATGGTTTGACAAGTTAAATACTGGAGCAATTAAAGTCTCCGAGGTCTGCCTCTTTTTGCCCCTCCTCGTTGGATATCTTTTCCTTGGCTTTCTCGGGGAGAGATTGGGGGTCTGATGCTGAGAGTGCTGAGAATGTGAGCTTGCCCCTTATCGGTTGTAATTCCACTGTGTGATGTAACCTGAGAATTGCCCTCGTCAGGATCTGAATCTCCAGAGCTAGTATCTACAGTTTGGGAAGGATTAGCTTGCCAACATCTATTCTTGTGGCGGCGTGTATAGGATCTGAAGGGTTGTGTTTTCTCACTGGACGTGAATACATCATTAGATGGTATATCAATTGCAATAATCATTTGTAGTTTATCTTCTAGAATGTAAGGTCTCTAATATCCAATATGTAGGTCAAACCTCTCGCCCATTGAAAAACCGTATTAGAGAGCATATTTTGGATATTAGGAAGGGACATAGAGATTCCCAAGTAGCAAAGCATTTCTAAGAGTGTAATGGGGGAGATATCGCCAAATTGTCTGTCTTAGGAATTGATACAGTGGTAAGGGGAAAACGAGGGGGAGACGTTTTGCCTAAACTACTCCGCTTGCAAACCAAGTGGCTATTCTTTTTAGAAAGTAGGAAACCCCTTTGTCTAAATAGTGACTTTGATGTCACGTGTTTTTTTTGGAGGAACTACTGTTCTCCCCGAACACTTCATTTCTCAAACTATACATATTTTATTAAATATTTTCCTTAACTAAGGTCTGTTCTTCAATGAAGGCTAATCTATGTGTCGGATATGTACCAAATATACTTAATATACTATATCCGTATATATGAGAAAAAAATATACACTGGGAAAACCTGATCAAAATATAATTGCATTGCAACTTTTAATTTTTAATTTTTTTTATTGTTTGGTTTTTTGGTTTTTTGTTGAGGTGTATCTTTTTGTATTTTTGTATTTTTGTGCATGTATGTAACAATTAGCTTTCTAACCACTAGGTGGAACTTCACAAATTGTAACAGAGTGGTAACATGTGTTTGCAACCTTGTGATTGGCTATAGCCCCTTTATAACATGTGTACAGGGGTGTGCCATTTAGCCTATGAGTAATTGCCCCGATAGGCACGAAATGCGTTATAATACATTTTTCTACTATTTATATATTTGTTTCTTTATTATTGGAGGTCCTCACATTTTTCTTGGATACAGTGGGGTTCATTTATCAACACTGGGCAAATTTGCCCATGGGCAGTAACCCACGACAACCAATCAAACGGCAGCATTCATTGTTCTACTTGCAGCTGGCTTTAAAAAGCTAATCACTGATTGGTTGGTATAGGTAACTGCCCATGGCAAATTTGCCCAGTGTTGATAAATGAGGCCCAGTGTTTTGTGTTTTCTCACCACTTAACCATCTGTAAACTTTATGGTCAGCATAATAAGTCAAATTATATTGTTCCACCTGTTTTGCACAATCGGCTAAAATGTCTTATTTATTCGTTTTTTAAATTGTGTCATTTCATTGATTTTAAACATGGTAATGCTTTTTGACAAAGACCATGAGCCGAAATGTTAATGTTTTTTTGTAAAGAAATTCGGCGAACAAAGTTAAAATAAAGTGATTAACCGGCGTGCATGAGACCATGGCTTTATTGGATTATTATTATTATTATTATTATTAGTCCAACCTGGTGCACTCACGACAAATGTCAAAAATGCCTGGGTGCTGGTCAAAAAATTTTCTCATATAAATATACCCAAAAACCGCACTCTGAGGACTTTATAGTGTAAACAATCTATTAGTATTTATTTCAACGTTTCGGCGCCATTACTTGGGGAGAATTGCCCCAGGGGAACTGGGCACATATCTTTTCTGCTTGTATTCCCCTAGGTTTGGCACTTATGTAAGTCCAGAGCACCAAATCTGCCCTGTCACCAATGTAATGTATTGTGCATTGTGTGTATTGTGGTGGCTTGTAGAAGAGGGCATGGAGTGTGTGTGAAGGTTGTGCCATGTGTGGCAGTGAGGTACTTGCTTTGAACACCCTTCCCTCTTGACCTGGCACAGAATGCATCTAGTTCTGGCCCTGGAGGTTTATACAACACTGCTTAAAACTTACAATCAAACATAATGTTCACCTATGCAAATTGTAACTTGCACAGATCACATGACCAAAGAGTGGTGATATCATATACTAAATGCCATCCATTCTGGATTAAATTTATATGGAAATTAATACATTTTCTATCAGAACAATAATCTTAAACAAAACAGTTTGAATTGAAGACCAAGGAAAAGCAAGAGTTTACTACATGGTTTTCCTCTCACATGCATTATTGCATTCTATGTTATTTTTTTTTACTTCGTTCCAATGAAAACGTTGCACAAAATTTTATTTTTTGGTTCGTTCTACATACCACTTATTTTGGTAAATCTATTCATAATGGGCACCAACATTTTCAGAATGGGGTATGTTTCATTTTTTGCAGCTTTACTGCACATACTATAGAACAGGCAGCATATGTTTGCAGTAGTTCACATATAAGCCTTGTAAATTACACCCATAAGGTAGTGTGTACCTGCCACATACAGTGGTTGTGTTTAGCCAATACATACTGGTCAGCAAATTGTTTAAAAGACCCCTGTCATTAATATTTACCATGTTTAATCTTTTATAACTACTAAGTTTAACAATGCTTTGTAGTCTGGCAATGTTGATTGTAAAGGTACATTTACTCATTTAGGATTAGGCTTAGTGTGTTCTTTCCAAAAATATTTATTTTCTGGGGTGAATTTGTTTCTACTCACAAAAATACAGTAAATAAGTAGTTTTTGCAGTAGTTGAATTCATTTGCATTGTTTTGATTTTATAGTCTCTACATGCTAAATACTTTGGTAATCTTCTGTATACTTGGCATCAAATTGTTCAGAAGACCACTAAAATTCATATTTAAGATGTTTTACCCTTGCACATAATGACATGGCTTTACCCCACATAAAATGCGTGTGTTGATTTTGCAGTAGCTGAAGTAACTACAAAGATAGTTCATATGCACTATTTTGATTTTGGAGTCATGCATTCTCTATACAAGCATGCATATGTAAATTCATATTTAGGATGTTTTAAAATTGTACCTGATGAGACGTGGGAGATAAGATGTAAAAAAAGAGTTTTAACTAGATTCTAAAAAATGATTAAACCTAACTTTAGCTAAAAAATGAGGGATTAAAAAAGATCTGCAGTGCGTTTTGACCACACCCATTTTGTGGCAACACCCAGGTTATAGAAAGTTTGAACACATTTCGTTTTTTTTAAAACGCATCAGTTGTTGCTCCAGCAGACTTCTGCATTGAAATCTGTTTTTCAAAAGAGCAAACAGATTTTTTTAATATTTAATTTTGACATCTGACATGGGTCTAGACATGTTGTCAGTTTCCCATTGCCCCCTTGTGACTTGTGTATTGATAAACTTCAGTCACTTTTTTTTTACTGCTGCACTGCAAGTTGGCGTGATATTACCTCCGTCCCACCCCCAGCAGCCAACAACAGAACAATGGGAATGTAACAAGATAACATCTTCTTAACATAAAATAACAGTTCACTGGTAGATATGAGAATAGCACTCAATAGTAAAAATCCAGTTAGATTACATTTGAGAAACAATAGCCTGCTTAAAAGCAATTCCATCATGATGTGCAGGCTCTTTCTGAAAGCACAGGATCAGGCAAAATGAACTAAGATGGCTTGCCTAACCAATATTATACTTGTTGGTTCAGGAAAAAGTTACTTAGTATTTTCTAATTTTCTAAAAAGGCATCCAACCCTTTGTTAAACTATTTAATGTATATGGGTGAGAATTCTACAACTTCACAGTCCTCACTATAGAAAAAGGAAGACTGTGTCATACTTACTGTAATCCTTCTTTCTTAGCAGAACTCCATGTCCGTATTCACCGGGATAGTCCCTCCCCCCCTGCTCCCATCAGGAGGACCCTCCCAAATATTAAAAAAACCAACCCCACCTTCCTACCGTCGTCTTTGTGCAGCTTATAAAGCTTCCAGAAAAGGTATAGGCCTTACTGACATGGAGTTCATCCAGGGTAGGAAGATCACAGTAAGTATGAAGCAATCTTTATTTTTCCCTTGACAAACTCCATGTCAAGATTCCCCAGGATATAGCAAGCTACTCTTTTAGGAACCTGAACAGGAACCTGTAATGCCATGACAATGCAAAGAGCCCACAATCATGCAACTTATTAAAGTGACCGTAACAAAAGACTCTAGGTGAAAGCCCCAGAAATAGGAAATTCTATAAGGATAAAATGCTACAGTACAGACTTTATACTATATAGTGTGTGAGAGGTGGGCACAAACTGCCAGAATGTGGAAAAAACAGTATTACATATTGCCAAAGGCAACACCTGAGAAAGTGAGTCCAGCTTGACACATCCAGAGATATCAAGACAAGCGTGTGGATTGCGCCATCAAAGTGTATAATAGTTGCTCCCCTTCTCGCCAGGAATCATTCATCACATGCATGCTTAGTTTCAGTGCAGATCACATGGCACATGGAAAAAAAACACATGGTAGGAGTGAAAAACCCCAAAACAGACCCTTCATAGGTATGGCCTCAGGGTATATAAAGTACTATAAACCCTATGGAAAGTTGGCACAGATTCCAAATGTAATCAGTTCTGTTCTGACTAACAGAAAACTAATTCCCAAAGAACAGAGACAGATTCCAAATGTAATCAGTTCTGTTCTGACTAACAGAAAACTAATTCCCAAAGAACAGAGACTGGGGCACCTAAATCCTACCCAGGGTAAGAAAGTACTTTCAAAGTGTAAGATTTTCTGTGTCAAGGAACCAACTAACAAAGAAACAGCAGAACAAAATTTCCATCCTGAGACGATAATCCCAAGGCAAAACAAAGCAAATGCCTAAGGAACAGAGCCCCTGCTGGATGGCAGAACATAGCAGCCTTGTGACAATGGTATGCTTGGTTTATCATGAAGGATTCTAGGTCCAGAAAGATAAACAAATGATGCTTGAAAAGCAATCACTTGAGCTATGGAGGCAGGCTATAGCACCTGGGCAGAAACTCAAAATCATACACAAAAAAGTATTTCTGCCTTAATTGTGCATATAAGAACATATTTTCAGGTAAAAGACAGCCAGCCTACACAATATGAACCCAATCAACAAGTTAAACCTAGAACTGGACAGGCAACATAGATATTGCAGTAAATGTCAGAGGAGCTGCTAAGGTATCATGCTAGAGCTGTGTCGTAAAGATGGTGTAAGTGACTAAGCTTCAAGAAGACAAAATAGCCAGAGGAAATATAAGAGGTGAAAACACACAGGGACTGTAAAGTAAGCAGATTTCCCTACTACTGGTGCCCAGGGGTGCTTCGCCAATGAGGCAAGTTGAGGCTGTCGCCTCAGGCGGCAGCACCCCACTAGGTACCAGGGGCAGAAAAAATGCTGCTCCTGGTACTTTAAGAGCGAATTTCCGGGGGGGGGGGCAGCAGCAACTGCTGCTGCCTCAGGCGGCAGAGGGGCCAGGATCGCCCCTGCTGGTGCCTCAGGAGGGCACAGACTGATAAGAGAAAGAAAGTGCCATCACTGACCAGATCCTTCCACAATCTGGAGTCTGAAACAGCTCCCAATCTGGTATGCAAGAAAACAAGCCCTGCATCCTAATTACCATATAACCAGAAACTGGGCAAACATACATGTGCATACCAATGCATGGTGAATTTCTAGTGCAGATTTGCAAACATATTTACCAATCGTGAAAATGTTATTTGCACAGGTAACAAAATTCACTTATCTTTTGTTTGAAATGATCTATGCTTCATAAGGCCACGCTGATTATTACTTATAATACAATTTTCCAGAATATAATCTTGAATGTGATCCCTTAAAAAATCTTCAACTTCAAATCTTGCCAGCAAAAGATGTCAGATCTGGCAGACCAGGCCTGTAATTGCCAGGCTGAGATTTTAACTTTTTTTTTTTTTTAATATTGAAATATTTCCTCCAATTTAAATATTTCCTCTAATCCAAAGGACAATACCTAATAGAAGCGAGTCTGTAAAAATAAGGAAAAAATGTCCTGGCTAGAGCTAAACTAAGCTCACAAAGTACCCTAGTCTATATTCCATCAGAATCCAGGCCTGTGTTCACATTAATTTTGATTAAACATTTAAGAGGGATTTTGTCCTGATTTTTATGGTATAGATTGTGTTACTAAATTACACTGTGTACTATGCAAATAATTCTACAATTTAAAATTTTCTTCTTGAACCAATAAATACATTATTTTTTGTTGTTATGTTTGCCTGTAGGCAGCCATCTCAAGTCATTGTGCCTGTGCTTGCAGAAAGAGTCTGCACTTCATAAAGGAACTGCTTTCAGATAAATTATTGTTTCTCCTACTCTGTGTAACAGAAAGAGGCATTGTTGGGCTTAATTGTTTTACTACTGAGTGATCTTCTTATATCTGCCACTAGGTGGGGCATGGGATCATTTTTAGCAATGCAGGTGACAGGGGACGTTCATCTTGTTACCCTCTATTCTGTTAATCGGCTGTCCAGGGAGGGGGGAAGGAGGGGTGACATCACTCCAATTTGTAGAGCAACATTAAAGAGTACAATCCACAAAAACTAGAGCGCTCGAACGTCATCGGACGTATTTTTTAGAAAAACTGTACACAATTATAATGCACTTATTGGGCAATTTTAAACGCCAACTTTCATTTAAATTATTGTAAGACAATTCCCCAATAGCTCACCAAATCAGCAATGTGGTTCGGGTGCTCATGGCCCGAACCCTCCGCTTGATGGTAAATTAAATAAATTTGTGCAAACGCTGGGGGTCACTCACCGCTCCTTTTCAGAGACCCGGGGGCTGCGCCCCGAAACCTCAGCAAGGGGAGACTCCAAATCAATGAGTGCATACAACAGGCACGCACTCAGCGGGACTCCAGGTAGCGGTAAAATCCAAAATACTTTATTTACACAAACATGTTATATCCTAACGTGTTTCGTGTATCATAGTCCTGGAGTTTTTCAGACCACAACTGACGTGGCTCAGAGCACCAGGGTGTCAGGGGGCCTATCCGCACCAAGAAGCTTAGGGGTTAAAGTCCAATACGCGGTATAAAGGGATCAAGAATAAGCATAGTCAGGATTTCAGGCACAAGTTCAGAAGGCTGGCGGCAACTCTGGACTTTGGTCCAGAGTTCAGGCAAAGATCAAAAAGTCCAAGAATAGCAATAACAGGAATTTAGGAAACCCAGGAACACGATTCAGCAATTCCTACATCAAACCCGTGACCTGAAAGTCCTTTTATTTCAAAGTTTGCAAGGGGTTGCGTGATGTCATCACGCCAGCGTCAAGACACTGGCCTCAGCCCACGTGTAACATGGGCGCCGCCATCTTGATTTGGACGCCGCCGGAGACGGGAGCACCAACGGGCGCTCCAGACAGTACCCCTCCCCCAGGGGCTGCCACTGGACCACCACTTTGTGGTTTCTTCAGAAACTGTTCTCCACTTTTGTACTCTTGTTGGCCATGCATGGAGACAGAAACAGGATTTCACATGGGATACATGAAACACATTAGGGATTCGCATCTCAGAGGGAAGATGAAGTCTGACAGCCACGGGATTAACAATCTCCACAATGGAGTATGGACCAACAAATTTTGGACCCAACTTGGGGAAGTAATCTTGAGACGAATGTTTCTTGTTGAAAGCCACACTTTATCCCCAACTTTATATAAGGGAGAAGATTTCCATCTCTGATCAGCATAATTCTTGTGGGACAAGGAACTTTTCTCCAAGTTGGCTTTGGTAGCCGACTAAATGGCCAACATGTGGGCTGCGTGTACATCGGCCGCTGGAACATTGGACAAGAGGAAGTCTTGAGGGAAAGCTTACGGATGTTGTCCATACACGATCAAAAAGGGTGATCTACCAGTGGAGGCATGATAAGCGTTGTTATGAGAAAACTTTGCCTAGGGAAGGAGATCGGCCCAATCATTCTGACAGAGGCATACATGACTTCTCAAAAACTGTTCCAGCACTTGGTTTACCCTTTCCGCTGCCCCATTAGACTGATGGTGAATTGGAGGGTGATACCCAGATACTTACACAACATCTCCAAAACTTGGACACAAATTCGAAACCTCGGTCCAATACAATCTCCGCTGAAAATACATGAAGTCGGAAGATATGCTGAATGAACAACTGAGAGAGTTCAATGGCAGAAGAAGGTTTATGAAGAGGGATACAGTGTGCCATTTTACTGAAGTGGCCAATAAATACCCATATTACAGTGTTCCCTTTGGAAGGTGGTAGTTCAACAATAAAGTCCATAGCTAATTGAGTCCAAGGATGGGAAGGAATGGGTAGAGGTTGCAATAGCCCGCTAGGGCGAGAATGAGTCGATTTTGAAGAAGCACAAATAGCACAGGCTGCCACAGAGTCTTTCACATCCTTCCGAAGGGTTGGCCACCAAAGGAGATGATTAACAAGTTCAAAGCTCTTTTGGACACCTGGATGTCCAGCTTGTTTGGAACAGTGGCTTTGCTGAAGGATGGGTATACGGAATTTGTAGACCATGCCTATGGGGGTTTCGGCCGGAGCAGAAGACTGGACAGATAAGATCTGGCTGGCCAGTTGTGGGAATAGGGAAGCAATGATCTTTGTGGGGGGAACAATTGATTCTTAATCTTCACGGATGCGACCCTCAAGTACAATGCTTCGAGATCAGGCATCTGCCTTCTGATTCCTTGAGCCAGCACAGTATGTCAGAACAAAGTTGAATCGTGAGACGAAGAGTGCCCACCGAGCCTGACAAGGGTTCAGTCTCTTGAGAGTCTGGATGAATTCCAAGTGTAAGATCAGTGTAAATGGTCACAGGAAGTGTCGCCACTCCTCGAGGTCTGACCTCTGGGGGGTATGGTACCAGGAAGAAGTTTGATGGGACAATCATAAAAGCGATGAGGAGGGAGAATATCAGCATACTTCTTTTCTTCCACAAAGTCATTGTACACTATCAGTAAAGCCTGTAAGTCCGCTGCAGCAAAGGACACCCGACGAATGAACTTAGTGGGTAAACAGTTCTTCTAACAGTAAGGGCTTCAATGCGATATCTGGTTGGCAGACCAGTCAATAGAAGCAGATGGAGCCAGGGTAGACCCAACAGTACAGGAGCCAAGGGACAGTCTATTAAAAGAAAAGACAGTTTCTCCTCATGGAGGGATCCGAGGGTCAGTGGAAGATCTCCTGTTGTCTCAGAGACGATCTCCGAAGTTAGTGGTCGATCGTCAATTGCCAAAACCCTTGTTAGAGGGAATAAGGGAATTCACAGGAACTTGGCAAAGGCGACATCAATGAAATTTCCTGCAGCCCTGGAATCAAGAAAGGCAGACACATCTGCCAGGTAGCCGAATCGACTACCTGTCAGGTAGCCGAATCTGTAAAGGCAACAGAGTTCTTTTGGGGCGAAGGCTTGATGCCATCCAGGTAAAATTCCCTAGTTTTACCTGAGCTAGGGGATCCTCTCAACTTCAGGGGACAACGATTGGCAAAATGGGCTTTTCCACCACAATATAGGCGTAGTACAGCTAAATGTCTCCGGAGCTTCTCTTGTTCAGAGAGACACATCTGACCGATCTGCATAGCTTCCTCAGCGGGAGTTACAGGAGGAGGATTCACAGGATTGGGAAGGAGAGGTCTCTAGAAGCGAGAAGCCAGACCAAGCAGGAATTTTTTGTTTCTTTCTTTATCGGACTAGTGCTCTTGAAGTCGGGTATCTACCTTGATGGTGAGAGCAATCAGGTCTTCCAAAAGTTCAGGGTGGAAGGCCTTGGCATCAAAGGTCAGAGGAGAATTCTTCTCCCAAAGTGGTGTTGCCCACTCAAGCAGTTTACCATCCAAACGTGACATCACATACCCCACCTTGGCGTGTTCGCTGGAGTACTGCGAGGGTTGAAACTCAAACTGGATCAGACACTGAGTTATGAAACCTCTGCAGGCTTGAGGATCCCCATTATAGCGGGGAGGTGGAGGAATGCGTGGCTCAGCAGCTTATGAGGCTGCAGAAGGATAAGCATCTGCGACTAGAGGATTTCCTGCGACTGAGGAGGTGGGACCACATCCGAGAAAGGAGAGTGTCCAATACTTGCCAATGCGGACCTGCTAAGCTTCATACGATTCGATGTAGGACGCCAATCCATGGAGAGCTCTTCCAACATCAGGTGTAGCTTCCTCAGTGGGGTCCATGGCCCGAATATACTGTCAAATGATCAAAGTTCAGAGTTCAAGCAAAGGTCAAAAAGTCCATGAATATCAATAACAGGAATTTAGGAAACCCAGGAACACAATTCAGCAATGCCTATATTCGGGCATGGAACACGTGAAATTTCAAAGTTCGAACTGGGCGCGTGATGTCTCACGTGGAACATGGGTGCCGCCATCTTAATTTATACACCTCCGGAGACGGGAGTGCCAACGGGTACTCCTGACACTGGTAAACTAAGAATATACATAGTAACATAGTAAGTTAGGTTGAAAAAAGACACACGTCCATCAAGTTCAACCTTTGAACTCTATTTTAACCTGCCTTACTGCTAGTTGATCCAGAGGAAGGCAAAAAAAATCCATCTGAAGCCTCTCCAGTTTGCCTCAAAGGGGGAAAAAAATCCTTACTGACTCCAAAATGCAATTGGACTAGTCCCTGGATCAACTTGTACTATGAGCTACCTTCCATAACCCTGTATTCCCTCACTTGCTAAAAAGCCATCTAACCCCTTTTTAAATCTAATGTATCAGCCTGTACGACTGATTCAGGGAGAGAATTCCACATCTTTACAGCTCTCACTGTAAAAAATATGAATATTTAGACGGTACCCCTTTTCTTCTAATTGGAATGGGTGACCTTGTGTCAGATGGAAAGACCTACTGGTAAATAAAGCATTAGAGAGATTATTATATGATCCCCTTATATATTTATACATAGTTATCATATCACTCCTTAAAGAAGAACTAAACCCTAAAGTTAAAAAACCCCTACCCCCCTACCCTACTGTAAGGAGCACAAACCGGAACTCTATCCGGCGCCTCCATCCATGACGGGGTCCATCCCAAGATGGCGGTGCCCAGGGGGAACCACAAGGTCGTTGGCCGCCAGTGTGTCAATCTGGATGCAGCGGCATGACGCCAGCGTCAAAACGTGCAGCGTTGACGCGCAACGTCTGCGCATGACGCCATCAAGCACATCAAGTCTTTACTCACCCCTCTGTGCAGATTCTGTCCAGCGGAGTTCACAGGCGCCATCTTCAGCCGATTCCGTAATCTTCAGAATGAGACTGGCGCTTCTGCAATTTTTGTGAGTTTCGGGGCAAAAGTGCTCCAACTACGCATGCCGAAACGCTGGCTTCATTCCGAAGATTACCGAAGAGAAGAAGATGGCGCCCATGAACTCCGCTGGACAGAATCTGCACGGAGGGATAAGTAATAGCAGCTAGGCTGGGGGGGGAGGAGGGAAGGGGTCCATGTAGGGTAGGGGAGTAGGGGTTTTATAACTTTTGGGAAGAATTCTCTTTTAAGCACCTCTTCTCCATAGTGAACATCGCCAATTTGACCACTCTTTCCTCATAGCTACGATTTTCCATACCTTTTACAAGCTTAGTTGTGCTTTTCTGGACCCTCTCTAATTCAATAATGTCCTGTTTGAGCACTGGAGACCGAAACAGTACGGCATATTCTAGATGGGGCCTTACCAGTGCTCTATTAAGTAGAAGAATGGCCCCCTCCTCCAGTGAATCTATGCCCCTTTTAATACAGCTCAAGACCTTATTTGCCTTTGATGCTGCTGACTGGCATTGCTTGCTACAGCCAAGTTTATCATCTACAAGGACTCCAATGTCCATTTGCCTAGTGCAGTCCAATTAAGGGTATAAGTGGCTTGGATATGTTTACATCCCAGGTGCATGACTTAACATTTATCAACAAATCTAATTTGCCTCTTAGCTGCCCAAATTACCAGTTTGTCAAGATCCTGTTGCAATTATGCCACATCCTGGATGGAATTAATTTAGCTGGGTATTTTTGTGACACTGATACATTACTTACAACACCCTCCCCTAAGTCATTAATGAACAAGTTAAATGAAAGTGGACCCAATACCAAGCCCTGAGGGACCCCACTAAGAACCTTACTCCAAGTAGAGAATTACCATTAACAACCACCCTTTGTATCCCATCCTGTAGCCAGTTTCCTATCCACGTGCCAACGACTTCATTAAGCCCAACAAACCTTCGTTTAGAAAGCAGTCATTTGTGGTGCATGGTATCAAACGCTTTGGCAAAATCCAAATAGATCACATCTACTGCCCCCCACTGTCCAGCATCTTACTTACCTCATCATAAAAAGCAATCAAATTTGTCTGACATGACCTATCCTTCATAAAGCCATGCTGATTGCTGCCATTGACTAGGACAAATTTTTGAATGTAATCCCTTAACAAGCCTTCAAATAATTATTGGAATAACATCAGCTTTTCCCCAATCCATAGGCACCATACCGGATGAAAGCGAATCGTAGAAAATCAGAAATAGAAATAGAACTAAGCTCTCTTTGAACCCGGTGGTGTATGCCATCAGGCCCTGGAGCCTTGTTTACATACATTTTTATTAAAGCTTTATGAATCATATCCTGAGTCAGCCACTGACTAGATTGAGCTGAGTCATTAGTGCAGCTATAAAATGAACCTGGGAACTCAGACTCCTCTAATGTATACACTGAAGAAAAGAACTGATTTAGCACATTTGCCTTTTCTGTTACAACCATACTGGTACCATTATTTAATGGAGCAACACTCTCAACCTTCATCTTTTTACTATTAATATATTTAAAAAACTTTTTAGGGTTAGTTTTCACCTCCACTGCAATTAACTCTTCATTTTCCTTTTTTTGCCTTCCGGGGGACTGATTTACAACATTTATTACATTTTATATTCATTAAATGCAGCTTCTGTCCCAACAGATTTGTAGCTTTTAAATGCCTTTCTCTTCTTTCCTATTAACTTCTTTACTTTTGTATTAAGCCACATAGGATGATTCTTAGAGCTTCTACATTTACTCCTTAAGGGAATACATTTTGAGCAGCAATGATTTAATATAATTTTAAATGACAACCATTTCTGTTCTGTGCTTTTAGCTGAAAACTTAATGCCCCAATCATTACTCTGTAGGGCAGCCCTCTAGGCACTAAAATTAGCTTTTCCAAAATTCATGTTTTTTGTTGCCCCAGTATATATTTGTTTTTTTTTACCAGACATTAAATGATATAACATTATGATCACTATTACCCAGGGGTTCAATGACTTGCACATTTGCTATAAGTTTTGGGTAATTTGAGATCACTAGATTTTTTTCTGGGTAGGCTCCTCAACAACCTGTGCCATGAAATTGTCATGCAGCAAGTTTATAAACTTGTTCCCATTAACTGATCTGGCAGTACTGTTGCTCCAGTCAATATCTGGGTAATTAAAATACCCCATTATCATTACTTTACCCAAACTAGCAGCCTTTTCTATTTGTATCAGGAGCTTAGCCTCCTCCTCCTCACTTACATTAGGGGGTCTATAGCATACGCCTGCAATTAATTTGCTGGACTCTTTACAATCGGTGAAAACTCCACCCATAAGACTTCTCCCCCCTAATTTTCTAACATAACCTCCTCCTTTATATACAGTAAGCTTTTAAATCCTGCCTAACAAACACACATACCCCTCCTCCTTTTCTATTGCCTCTGTCCCTGCGAAAGAAAGTATAGCCACTGATATTAACTGCCCAGTCATGCGACTCATTCAGCCATGTTTCGACCATACTAATCACAGTTTCCCTCCGGCACCGGCACCTCCAGCTCTCCCATTTTACCTGTCAGACTCCTTACATTTGCAAACATACATTTAATACTGGTACCATATTGAACATATGACATATGGTTCCCCTATCCTTAACAGTACCCCAAACCAAATCCCCCATTTTCCAAAACCTCTGCACCATCATCATTGAGGTGCAGCCCATCCCTAGAAAAATACCCTGTAGTCGACTGAGAAATGAGCCCAAATCCCTCCTCCCTACACCAATCTCTCAGCCACGCAATCATCTCCCTAAACTCCTGCTGTCTTCTTAGCGTTGCTCGTAGCACAGGTAATATCTCTGAGAAAATTACATCGGAAGTCCTCACCCTCAACTTTACTCTTAGTTTTTTTTTTTTAAATCGGTCTTGAGGACTTCACCACCTCCTCTAACTTTGTTATTGGTACCTGTGTGTACCAAGACCGCCGGGTCTTCCCCATCCCCTCCCAATAATCGGACCACTCGTTGCACCACATGCCGAACCCTAGCACCAGGCAAGCAGCAAACTTTTCAGCATGAAAGGTCCTTATGGCAGGTTACCCTATCCACCTTTCTAATAATTGAGTCCCCTAGAACTATAACCTGCCTTTCCTTCCTTGCACCCTCCCCCCCCGTATTAGAGCCACTGCCTCCCAGGGTGCTCTGAGAGTCAGTGTGCTCCATACACTCCAGTTCAGAGCTTTGCTCCCTAGCCAAAATGGTGAATCTGCTGTTTTGGACAAGCTGTGAACCAGTCCCCTACCCTTCTGTGCCCTACTTCCCCTCGTAACTGTAACAAACCTGTCTCCCTTAGCTTCCACTGCACCTTCTCCTCCCCCATTCTTCTGGCCCCTGCCAGTGGTTGCTCTGCGAGCCTCCTTTTCAACTCCACATTTGACACTGCTACCAGTGCTGCAAGTTCCCCCCCTTTAGAGTCTGCAGTTCAGATTCCAAGATGAAAACCCACCGACATCTTTCACATGTAAATACTGCACGGAACTGCTGCTCCAACACCACATACATGTGACAAGACACACACTGAGTAATACTAGCAAACCCACTTGCACTCATAGTTACACTGGATACTTACAGTCTCCCACATGCAATTCCTCACAAACGCCTTTTTGGTTTTAAACGCCTTAAGGTTTTTAACGCTGCTTAACACTTAGATCACATGCAACACTCGCTTTGTGGTCAAAGACTTAAAGGTTTCAAACCACAGAACACAAAGCCTGATCAAAATTTACCTGATTAACTCCTCCCCCTTAATTAGCAGACAGAGGGAAAGAGAGAATAAAATGCTGTTTGCTACCAGCAGTAAAATAACAACCCCATATTAACTTTTTAAAAAATGTTCTCCTTAGAAACTATCGCAGGCTAAAACACAAAAAGAAAATAAATGCACTAAATGTATCTACCAGTTTACCCCAAACAGAGAAAAGAAAAAGCACTCGCTTAGCAGTTCCCACATTCGCTTTGTGGTCACTGACTTAAAGGTTTCAGATTTCAAAATTAAATATAAAATAATCTATTTTTGCTTTTGGAAAACTGATTTCAATGCAGGGTTATGTTGGAGTAGTGCTATTAACTCATGAGTTTTTATAATAAAAAAAGAGTGAACTGTGACAGAATCCCTTACCAATACCATATACTGTGTCAGCTTTAGACAGCTTGTTTATGGTGAGCCATGAGCACTTTGGTCCTAAAACTCTGACTCCTCAATTGTGTACATTAAGAAAAAGAATTGATTAAGTATATTTGCTTTTTCAGTGTGTCTCCATTTTGTAATGGAGCCACAATCTCAACCCACACCGTTATATTATTATTATATTGAAGTACATATATGGAAGGCATCCACCAGTCTTGAGCTTAAAACCATCCTGAAATTACCCACCTTCCTCTCTGTCTGGCTGTGTACAAGGAATACCCCCAGTTTTTCCTTGTACCATGGGTCTAGCAGGGTTGCCACTCAGTGATAATTTCTGGCTTTTATGTATTTTATCTGGGGATCACCCTTCAGGGAACTCTGCATATAGGCAGCAATATAGAATTGGTGCAACCAACCAAGTTCTTTCTTGACTGCCTTCCCATTCTTCTGTGGCCCACTAATGTCCATTTGAACAGAAAGAGCAGGGGGTGATATGCTCATACATGCTTTTTCCTTGCTATCAAAGCTGTGGTCTGCTCAAAGGAAAGAAGTACTCAGCAGAGCCACTTCATCTGTTGCCACTGCTCTCTGCTGATGTAGCCTATCAGTGCCCTGTGTAACCCTGGCAAGGTGTTCCAAAAAGTAATTGCTGATCACCCATAAATGTTCCACCATATATAGATGATGTTGCTGCTGCATCTGTGACAACAATGAGTTGCTGATGGGGGACCTGCGAAAACCAATCCTGGGTGCCTGGACCGAGGTCCACATCTAATGCTCCCAATTTTGTGTGGTTTGCTCTGAGTTCTGCTCAAACAGATGCAGGAAGTTCTCCAACATAGAGGTGACAGTACAGACAGCAGAGGCAGAGGTGGCCTAACTATACATATCTTCACTTAAACTAAACTTATTAACTAATACTAATAAATTACCAGGAGTGCTTTGGGGGAGAGTGGCTAGAAGGCTAAAGGAGATCTTAAACTAGGCTAGTGGGAAGAAGCAGTTAGACATTTTGTGGAAGATAGGTTATATTAGGATCTGGGTATAGTAAGGGAAAATGCGGGTGGAAAGATGGATGGGGATAAAATATATGGCAGTGAGGACCATAAGTCACGTATAAGACACACAACAATTGATATCTGTGTTAAATGTATGTTTACTAATGCACAAGCTTGGCCATTATGATGTCATAACTGGAGTAAATGGCTCTGGGTGAGAAGTATGATTTTAAGTATGATTATAAACCTAGTATTAAGTAAGAAGTTGTTAAAGAGAATGGGAGGGGTAAAGCCTTATGGGTTGAACTTTTCACAGCTTTTCACAGCTCCCAAAATGTTGTATCTGATATGCTTTTATTTATTTTTTAGTAATTGCAATTTAAAAAAAAAAAATATTCTATTTTTGACAGCTTCACCTAGACACCATGTTCATGTGATTACAGATACTTATACTACTGAGCTTGGTGAAACTACTCTGAAATTGCACAGTCATGTCAAATCAGCCTCTGGTGAGCTCTTGTGTAGCAATAATTGTAGAGTAATAAATGTAGCCTAGAGTTGTTTCTGAGCACACTTTATTAAACTGAATGTTCTGGGACTGTCCAGCTTCAAAAATTGTCCTGTTAACAGTACAAAAATGCATAGAATTACATTTCCTTTTCCATGCTGCTTTTTATGTGCCTAATTACTTAGTATTTGGTTCATAACCAGAATCTGTACACTACAAAGCATTTTTCATTACATTTTCTAAGATACTATATCTCTATTAGTGGGAACTAAGGGGGTTATTCACAAAGGTGGAATAAAGTAAACTGGGAGTCAGAAACATCATGGGAGTAAAACTGCAATAAAAAGTACGTCATATTCACACGCTTTTGGATACTTAGGTGTGAAATTGTCATTCCAGGTTCCATAAATTTGTATTTATAAACATTTGAAATTGTGTACCTTTTTTGCCATTTATAATGATATTTTGATGTGAATGTAGACAGTAGGATAAATATTTAGTGTTCTTTCAGACCATTGCCACATGGGAATATGGAATAGCTGTTGCAATCCTCTGGAAAAACTGTAAATCAAACAAGGTGAACCACTGACAACTAATTATTACTGACACTAATAGAAGAACTTATGGCAGTTACAAGTATAAGAGTTTGTATGTTTCAGTTTATCCACTATTACATAGTTACAGAGTTAAATCAGGTTAAAAAAAAGTCCATCAAGTTCAACCCCTCCAAATGAAAACCCAGCATCCATACACACAACCCTCCATACCTTCACATAAATTATATATACCCATATCTATACTAACTATAGAGTTTAGTATCAAAATAGCCTTTGATATTATGTGGTATATTTATCAAAAAGTTAGAGATCATCACAGTCCCCTAGAGTGAAATACCACCTCTCTCCATTAATTTCTATGGGATTTTTAAAGGCGTATTTAAAGGGTTGACTTTCACTTTCGCCCTTTGATAAATACGCCTTTAAAAATCCCACAGAAATGAATGGAGAGAGGCGGTATTTCACTCTTGCGAAATGTGGTGATCTCGAACTTCACTTTTTGATAAATATACCCCTATGTCTGTCCAAGAAATCATCCAAGCCACTCTTAAAAGCATTAACAGACTCACAACATTGCGTGGCGGTGCATTCCACAACCTCACTGTCCTCACTGTGAAGAACCACCTACGTTGCTTCAAGAGAGTTCTTTTCTTCTATTCTTAAAGGGTGGCCTCTGGTACAGTGATCCTCTTTATGGGTAAAAAGGTCCCCTGCTATTTGTCTATACTGTCCTCTAATGTACTTGTAAAGTGTAGTCATGTCCCCCCCTCAAGCGCCTTTTTTCCAGAGAAAACAACCCCAACCTTGATAGTCAATTTAAGTCTTCCATCCATCTAACCAGTTTAGTTGCACATCTCTGCGCTCTCTCCAGCTTATTTATATCCCTCTTAAAGGAGAAGGAAAGGTTAAAACTAAGTAAGCCTTATCAGAAAGGTCCATCTAAAAATACCAGTAAACCCCCAAAGTAATGTTGCTCTGAATCCCCTGTCAAAAGAAACACTGCATTTCTTTCCTTCTATTGTGTACTCACGGGCTTCTGTATCAGACTTCCTGCCTTCAGCTTAAACCTCATTGCCCTGGGCAAGAGCATGCTCAGTTTGCTCCTCTCCCCCCTACCCTCCCTTCTCTACTGTAATCTGAGCCCAGAGCAGGGAGAGACTCAGGCAGGAAGTGATGTCACACCACATTAATACTGCAGCTCCTATTCTAAACAAACAGAGAGTTTCTAGAGCTTTTTACTAAGGTATGGTAAAACATTCTACAGAATAAATATAGCATTCTAGCTTGCACTATTGCAGCTAATCTATTGGCAATAAAATGCCTGTGTAGCTTTCCTTCTCCTTTAAGGACTGGAGTCCAAAACTGCACTGCATACTCCAGATGAGGCCTCACCAGGGACCTATAAAGAGGCATAATTATGTTTTAATCCCTTGAGTTAATGCCCTTTTTATGCAAGACAGAACTTTATTTGCTTTAGTAGCCACAGAATGACACTGCCCAGAATTAGACAATATGTTATCTACAGTACAAAACCCCCTAGATCATTCTCATTTAAGGAAACTCCCAACACACAAAGTGGCAGCATCCTGCTTGGAATCTATAGTTCTGCACAATTTAGTATCATCTGCAAAAATAGAAACAGTACTTTCAATGCCCACCTCCAGGTCATTAATAAACAATTGAAAAGCAAAGACCTAGTACAGAGCCCTGAGGTACTCCACAACAACACTGGTCCAATTAGAAAATGTTCCATTTACCACCACTCTTTGTAGTCTATCCTTTAGCCAGTTCTCTATCCAGGTACAAATACTATGTTCCAGGGCATATTCCTTAATTTAACCAGTAACCTTCTGTGTGGAACTGTATCAAATGCTTTAGCAAAGTCTAAGTAAATCACATCCACTGCCATCCCAGAACCGAGGTCCCTGCTCACATTCTCATAAAAATAAATTAAGTTAGTCTGGCAAGATCTATTATGCATAAAACAATGCTGGCAGAAACTCATTGTATTATGATTTGCTATGAAGTCAAGTATCTTATCCTTTATTAACCCTTCGAAAAGCTTTCCTACCACTGACGTCAGACTAACTGACCTATGGTTTTGAGGCATGAGAACGGGATCCTTTTTGGAATAGCGGCACCACATTAGCAATTCGCCAGTCTCTCGGCACCATGCCAGACCTCAAGGAATCCTGAAAAAAATAAGTAAAGAGGTTTGGCAATCACAGAGCTAAGCTCGCTAAGTACCCTTGGCGAAATACCATCTTTCCCCAGACCTTTGTTTATCTTAACATGTTCTAGTGTCTTTGGAATTTCCTCATGTGTGAACTATGCATCATTAGTTGTATTACTAGAATTGGGACTATTAAGAAGGAAACCTTCATTAACTGACTCATTTTCATAGACTGACGAAAAATATGAGTTCAGAATCTCAGCTTTTTTTTTTTTGTTCTCATCAACCAGCTGACCCCTTCTGATATTAAGGGTCTCACCCCTTACTGCTTATTTTTTTTACTATTAACATATTTAAAAAATAATTTAGAATTCTTTTTACTGCGTGCTGCAATATCCTTTTCCATATCGATTTTAGCTTGCCTGATAGCTAACTTGAAAACCTTAAAAAAACATATTTTCTTACCCACCTCAACATCAACACTTCTTTTGAACCAAAAAGATTTTGCTTTGCAACGACGTTCCTTGCTTACAAGGGGAAAATATTGACATGTATATTTATTAAGCAGCATTTTAAAGACTTCCCATTTTTTGTTTAACCCTGTGAAAAGCTTTTTCCACTTAATATGTTGCAGAGATGCCCTTATACTGTCAAAGTTTGCACGTCTGAAATTTAGTGTTTTCCTTAGTCCCTTATTGAAGTTGTCTCTGCAACAGAATCTCAAAAGGAGACCATGTTATGATCACTACTCCCCAAATGCTCACCCACACAAATGCTAGAGATAAGTTCAGTATTATTAGTTATTACAAGATCCAAAAGAGAGTTATTCCTAGTAGGTTCTTGAACGAGCTGGAATAAAAAGTTGTCATTCAGCATATTTACAAACCTACTAGCTTTTCTGTCTTGGCAACCCCATTACCCCAGTCAATGTCTGGATAATTGAAGACATTCATAGTAATAACTTGACCTAGTTGTGAAACTGCTTCTATTTGTAAGAGTGCTGGGCTTCATACTCGTCACTTATACGAGGTGGTTTATAGCATACACCAATGATAATTTTCTTTGTAACCTTTTGCCCAGTCTAAATCTCTACCCAGAGGGATTCCACACCCTCACTAGTGCCAGCAATGGTTATTTCTTTAGTGCATGGCTTTAATCCAGGCTTTACATACAAACACACTCCTTCACCCTTTTTAATACCTCTGTTCCTCATAAAACCGGTGTTACCATTTAAATTCACAGTCCGGTCACATGTTTCATCCCACCAGGTGTCCGTGATACCAGTTAAATCAACATTTTTAGAGCATGCAATTAATTTTAGGTCTCCAATTTTACCTGACAAACTTCGTGCATTTGCCAGCGGAGGTTACTACTTTTTCTTTTTTAATGTGTATTACCTAGTGGAGAATTATATCTTAAGGTAATATTAAATTGTTTTCCTTGTAACAGAGGGACCTCCTAAGCTGGTAAATGGTATGCCCCCCTTACTCCTCCCCCATGACCCCTTAACTAATCCCACTGCCCCGTCTTCCATAACTTCCCCATAATTCTTTATCTCACCTACGCCCTTGCCTAGTTTAAATACTCCTCCAAACTCTTAGCCATTCTTTCCCTAGCACAGTGGACTCCCTTCCATTGAGGTGCAATCCGTCACCGACTGTATAGGTTGTACCCTAAGAAAAAATCAACCCAGTGCTCTAGGAACCCAAACCCTTCCTTCCTACACCAAGACTTGAGCCACACATTTAGCCAGGCCCGGATTTGTGGAAAGGCCAGCTAGGCCCGGGCCTAGGGTGGCAGGATTTTAGGGGGGGGCATGCTGCCCAATCACACCCACATTGGTTCAAAAACACTGGGGATGCGCAGAAGATACAATAATTTTGTAAATTTCCCGTGCCCAATCCACAGTGCTCAGGTCCCAATTATGAAAATTTGCATGAATAAAGCGGGGCACAGGTGACGAACGGCAGTGGGCCTAGGGGTGCCCGCTATGTAAATCCGGCCCTGCATTTAGCTCCCTAAACTCCGGCTGTCTTTCTAAACTTGCACGTAGATCATTGCAGAAACTATTGAAAGAAAATATGGATTTCCCTTAGCTGCTCAGCTAGCTGGACTAACACTATCTCTCACTACCTTAAGTGAACAGATCATTGCAGAAACTATTGCAAGAAAATATGGATTTCCCTTAGCTGCTCAGCTAGCTGGACTAACACTATGGGGGTAAAATTATCAAAGAGTGAAGTTCCGCCACTAGAGTGAAATTCCGCAGCTCTTAATTCATTTCTATGGGATTTTGAAAGGCCTATTTATCAATGGGTAAAAGTGAAAGTTCACCCTTTGATAAATACACCTATAAAAATCCCATAGAGATGAATGGAGAGTGGTGGAAATTCACTCTAGTGGCGGAACTATTAACTTCACTCTTTGATAAATATACCCCTATCTCTCACTACCTTTAGTGAACTTTACATTCTGGCCTACCACTTTACCACTTACTACTGTACTTAGCTCACCTTGGTACCTCTCTGACTTCAGGCTCCCTGGCATCATCCACTCCTATCCAAAAGTAATTGCCCCTTTCTTTAATTTTTAACAGCTACACATCTTGATCAAAAGGTTACAGCTTCTATTACTGATTCTATGAAATTGAAGAATGAGGTCACATCAACCACTGGTGAGCTCTTGTATAGTAATAATTGTTGTCAGGCTCCAAACACCATATAGAAATACATAGGATTACATAAAATTAGATTACATAAAATTAGGGAAAAAAGTTATTAGCAGAAGGGATTAAGGAGAACGTGGCTAGAAGGCTGAAGGAAATTTTAAACTAGGCAAAAGGCGAGGGAGCAGCGAGAAGTTTTGTGTAAGATCTAAATGAGGATCTGGGTATAGTAAGGGAAAATGGGGGTGAAAAGATGGATGTGGATAAAATATAGTCACATATTAGAAATATAATAACTGATACCTGTGTTAAATGTATGTTTTAGGGATGCACCGAATCCACTATTTTGGATTCGGCCGAACCTCTGAATCCTTTGTGAAAGATTTGGCCGAATACCAAACCCTAATTTGCATATGCAGATTAGGGGTGGGAAGGGGAAATTTTCTTAACTTCCTTGTTTTGGGACACAAAGTCATGCGATTTCCCTCGCGGACGGTGGTAGAAGGATTCAACCGAATCCAAATCCTTCTGAAAAAGGCCGAAATTCTGGCCGAATCCTGAACTGAATCCTGGATTCGGTGCATCCCTAGTATGTTTATTAACACAAAGCTTGGCCGGTAAGATGGGAGAGCTTTAGTTAATGGGTCTGGATTAGAAGTATGATTTTAAGCCATGATTTTAAACATAGTTTTAAGGAAAAAGTTGTGAAAGAGAATGAGAGAGGCGAAGCCTTATGGGTTGAACTATTCACAACTTTTCACAGCTTTTCATAGCTCCCAGTATTTTTTGTCTGAGATGCATCTATTTATTTACTTGTATTTCTTGTACTTGCCATTGGGAAAACAAAGTATTCTTTCATTCCATTTTACCAGCTTTACCAACACACCATAGTCATGTTATTACAATTACTTTTACTGCTGCCTACAACTACTCTGATATTGCACAGTCATGTCACATCAGCTACTGGTGAGCTCTTGTGTTGCAATAATTGCTTGCAGCCTAGAATTGTTTCAGAGCACACTCTACCTAGTCCTAGCTCAATATATCTGGGTGCCTGACTGCCAAGAGCCTCAGCTGCTCAGCTAGCTGGACTTTCACTCTCTCTCACCACCTTTAGTGAGCGCCGCAAATCTGGTACACCATTAGCTGACCTAACTACTGTACTTAGTTCATCTTGGTACCTTTCTGACTTCAGGCTCCCTAGCATCATCCACTCCTATCCAAAGAGTTACAGCTTCTTTTACTGATAAACTTACATCTTCTCTGGAATTGAAGAATGATGTCACATCAACCACTGGTGAGCTCTTATGTATGTCATCAGGCTCCAAACATGATATTGGTAGAATATAGAAATACATAGGATTAGAAAATAAAATATATAATATTAGCAGGAGTGTTTTAGGAGAAAATGTCTAGAAGCAGGACGTTGTGTCTGATCCTGTGCTTGCAGAAAGAGCCTGCACTTCACAAACAAACTCTTTCAGTTTAGCTATTGTTTATCCTACTCTGTGCAACAGAAGGAGGCGTCATATCTGCCACTACTACTGAGATAATTTTTAGTAATGCATTTGTCAGAGAGGTCATCTTGTTACCCTCTATTCTGTTAATAGGCTGTCAGATGGGGGGGGTGACGTCACTCCTACTTGTATAGCAGCATTAAAGTGTGACCAAGGTTTTTCAGACCACAACTAGCACCATATCACATTTCAAAATTAAGTATAAAATAATCTTTTTGTTCTTTTAGGAAACGGATTTCATTGCAGAATTCTGTTGGAGTAGTGCTATTAATTCATGTCTTTTATAAAAAGAAAAGTTTCCTGTGACAGAGTCCCTTACCAGCACCAAATCCTGTGTCAGCTTTAGACAGCTTGTTTATGTTGAGCCATGATCACTTTGGTCCTAAATTCTTACTCCTCAATTGTGTACATTGAGAAAAATAATTGATTAAGTAGATTTGCTTTTTCAATATATCTCCATTTTGTAATGAAGCCACAATCTCAACCCACACCTTTATACTATTATTATATTGACACATACAGTATATGCATATATAGTGTTTTAGTTTAGTTTTAGAAGTGGTATACTGGAGGAAGGCCTCCACCAGTCTCCAGCATAAAACCACCCTGAAATTACCCACCTTCCTCTCTCTCTGACTGGGTACAAGGAATACCCACAGCTTTTCCTTGTAACATGGGTCTAGCAGGGTTGCACCCAGTGATCATTTCTGGCTTTAATGGTTTTTATCTGGAGATTACCCCTCATGGAACTCTGCATATAGGCAGCAATGTAGAAGAGGTGCAATTGACCAAGTTCTTTGTAGACTGCCTCCTCCTTCTTCTGTAGGCCAGCTAATGTCAATTTGAGCAGAAAGAACAGGATGTGATGTGCTCATACATGCTTTGTCCTTGTTAAAAAAGCTATTGTCTGCTCAAAGGAAAGAAGTACTCAGCAGAACCACCTCATCTGTCACCACTGCTCTCTGCTGTTGTAGCCTGTGCACCCCTTTGTAACCCTGGCAAGGTGTTCCAAAAGGTAATTGCTAATCACCCATCAATGTTGTAGAAGGTGCCCCATCATATATAGATGATGTTGTCGTTGCTTCGGTGACAACAATGAGCTGCTGATTGGGGACCTGCGGAAACCAATCCTGGGTGCCTGGACCAAGGTCAACCTCCAATGCTCCCAATTTTGCGAGGCTTGCTCCCGAGTCCTGCTCAAACAGATGCAGGAAGAGGTGACAGTAAAGACAGCAGAGGCAGAGGTGGCATTGGTGCTGACCACATATAAGACATACAACAATTGATATCTGTGTTAACCCTTTCCCTGCCAGCCGTTGTGTCCTAAATGAGAACATCTACTGCCAAGCAGTTTTTAGACTTTTTGTACGCTTTCACTTTAAAGGCTTTTCCTGGGGGGTCTTTTAGTTTACCCAGGAAAACAATATATTGTTTTTTTCAGGACACTTCTGTAAAAAGATATAGGCTTCTAAGTGTCTAATAAAATGAAAAACTCAGATATCATAAAATCAGAAATATAATTTATTTTATGTACGAGAACACAGCCGATTTGGAAAGTTCTATGTCTCCTGGACACGCCAATACAAAATATATATAGATTTATGGAGATCAAAATCTCCAGACAGTACACTACCAGATTTCCAAAGCACAACACCACTAAACAGCACACTTCTGATTTCAAGGCAAAACACTCCACAAACAGTAGGTTTACCCTAGAAAACTATACATTATCAGAAAAAACAGATTCTGACAAATCAATAATGGGTAAATATTTCTATGTACTCCAAACTACCAAAAGTTATAATTTTTTATAGAATTTTTTTTTGAAAAATGACCTCAGAGCTCCCAATCTACAGCATCATATCTCCCACACATTATTAGATACCAATGTAAAACACCAATGTCCAACATGTCCAATATGTTTAGGTTTACCTAAGCACGTGGCATATAGGGGCCCCAAAATGAAGACCCCCCCATTTGGTCTGTCATTTCAGATATTCAGATACTGCAAATCAACACATTTACATAGTTTTTGGAAGGGGGGCAAAGGTAGAAAAAAGTACAATCACCCCAGAAAACCATATATTTTCAGAAAGTACACATTCCCCTGAATCCAAATTGGAGATGCATGTCTTTATACTCCAAAGCACCAAGCTGCAAACCTTCCTTAAATTTGGCAATTTTGGTGACATTTCCAAAAATCACCTCAAAATTTCCATCCTGCAGCATCGTATTTCCCACATACTTTTAGGTATCAAGACAAATCATCCCAAATATGAAAACCTGGGGTCATCTGAACAGTTTTAGTTTTATGCCTAATATGTATAGGTTTACCTAAGCACGTGGCATATAGGGGCCCCAAAATGAAGACCCCCCATATGGTCTGTCATTTCAGGTACTGCAAAATCAACACATTTACATCGTTTTGGAGGGGGCAAAGGTAGAAAAGGGTAAGTTCACCCCAGAAACCATATATTTTCTGAAAGTAAACATTCCCCCAAATCCAAATTGGATATACATGTCTTTCTACTCCAAAGCACCAAGCCGCAAACCTTTCCTAAATTTGGAGATAAAGGCAGCTGTTTTTACATTTCTAAAACCACCTAAAAATATTGCAATTGACCACATTTATCTCACCCAATTTCTTTCATACACAGCACAACTAACAGCACAAAGACCCGCCCCCCAAAACCATATACTTTTGTAAAGTAGACATTCTGACGAATCAAAAAAAGGTAATTATGCCTTTCTACTCCAAACTACCATACTGCAAAGCTACTCTAAAGGCAGCGGTTTTTATTACATTTCTGGAAATCGGCTAAAAATACTGCAATTGCCCGCATTTATCTCACCCAAATTCTTACATACAATTGTAAAACACCCTACATATTGACATTAAGGAGCATATTTATGAAGGGTCAAATTTCGAATTGAAAAAACTTCGAAATTCGAAGGTTCAAATAAGTCTGTATTCGATCAAATAGGTCCGTATTCGGCCGAATTAGAATCATACCAATCGACGAAATTGTGCATTCAATCGAATTCGATTCAACGGTTTTCCCCCCAAAAAATAGATTTTTCAAAGTCCACCAATTGACTCCAAATAGGTTCTAGGAAGTCCCCCATAGGCTTAAACAGAAATTTGGCAGGTTTTAGATGTTGAATTTTTAAAGAGTCCGTACATAATAAATTTCGATATTAGAATTTTTGAATTTCTTTAAAATTCGAATCGAATTTGGACTATTCCCTAGTCGAAGTACACAAAAAAAGCTCAAATTCAAATTTTTTGCATTCGAAAATTCGACCTTTGATAAATCTGCCCCTAAGGGTCTACTGAACAGTTTGATGCCCAATATGCATAGATATAAAAAAGCAGCTGGCTTGTGTGGACCCCAAATAAAAATAGTGCAAATTAATTTTCTCAGCTGCTGAATCACCTTCTGTGAACAAAAGCCCCCTGACTGCATATTATGTTCCACAAGACAGCCTAACAGCACAAAGACCCCCCAAAAATAACACATTCTAACAAATCAAAAATAGGTAATTATGTCTTTCTACTCCAAACCACCATACTGCACCATACTAAAGGCAGCGTTTTCTATGACATTTCTGAAAATAGCCTAAAAATATTGCAGTTGGTCACATTTATCTCACATAATTTCTGACATAAAATTTTAAAACACCGTAAATATTGACAAAAGTCAATGGAACAGTTTGATGCCCAGTATGCATAGATATACCAAAGCAGCTGGCATGTGTGGACCCCAAATACCCCAAGAAACGTGCACTTACTGTTTCTTGGAGCAGGAGGATCGCTACCATCCCTGGTGGGCCCTGGAGATCGATCGTGCAAAGCTGTTTCACAGCAGGAAGTGCATTGGTGGCTCTGCAGGGAGGAGGAGGCAAGGGAAGTAGCAGAAGCATCATGCACTTTCGTCTGCTACCTTGAAGTTGGACCTGCGACGATCACGTCACAGATCCGACATGACAGTCCCCCAGCCTCGTTGCCCAGGGGGCTGTCATTCCTCCCCACCCTCAGCAGAGGTGGCAAAAGCCACCGACGCAGAGAGAACAGCTTTCTTGGCAGAAAGTTCTTGGCAGCCTGAGCATTTGCCTGCAGGTATGCCGTACGTGCTTGGCAGGCAGAGGGTTAAATGAATGTTTACTAAAGCACAAGCTTGGCCATTATGATGGTATAGCTGGTGTTAATAGCTCTGGATGGGAAATATGATGTTAGGTATGATTATAAACCTAGTATTAAGGACGAAGTTGAGAAAGAGAATGAGAGGGGTAAAGCCTTATGGGTTTAACTTTTCACAGCTGTTCACAGCTCCCAAAATGTTTTGTCTGAGATGCTTTTACTAATTTTTTAGTACTTGCCATTTAAAAAAAACATTTCTTCTATTTTTGACAGCTTCACCTAGACACCATGGTCATAAGTCTGATGAAACTACTCTGATATTGCACAGTCATGACACATCAGCCTTTGGTGAGCCCTTGTATAGCAATAATTATAGAGTAATAATTGTAGCCTAGAGTTGTTTTGGAGCACACTTTATTAATCTGAATGTTCTGGGACTGTCCAGTTCAAAAATGATACAGTTAAAGAAGAAAGAAAGCTACAGAAGCAGTTTATTGCCAATAGATTAGCCACCATGGTGCAAGCTAGAATACTATATTTATTCTGTAGAATGATTTACAATATTTGAGTAAACAGCTCTAGATGCTCTCGCTGTTTGTTAAGGATAACAGCTGCCATATTAACTTGGTGTGACATCACTTCCTGCCTGAATCTCTCCCTGCTCGCTCAATGCTCTGGGATCAGATTACAGCAGTGAGGAGAGGAGGGAGGGGGAGAGGAGAAAACTGAGAATGCTCAAGCCCTGCCCTGGAGGTTTAAGCTGAAAGAAGGAAGTCTGATACAGAAGCCCATGTATACAAAATAGAAGGAAAGAAATGCAGTGTTTCTTTTGACAGAGGACTCAGATCATTGTTACTTTGAGGGTTTACTGGTGTATTTATAGAGACCTTTCCGATAAAGCTTACTTTCTCCTTTGACAGTACAGAAATACATAGAATTACATTTCCTTTTCCATGCTGCTTTTTATGTGCCTCTAATTAGTTAGCATTTGGTGAATAACCAGAATCTGTACGCTACAAAGCATTTTTCATTATGTGTTCTAAGATACCATATCTCTATTATTGAGAACTAAGTGGATTATTCACAAAGGTGGAATAAAGTAAACTGGGAGTTAGAAACATTATGGGAATAAAACTGCAGTAAAAAGTACTTCAGATTCACATGCTTAGGTGTGAAATTGTCATTCCAGGTTCCACTGAATTTGGAGTATAATTTAAGAAATCTGTATTCTTTATTAGTAAACTGTAAATCGACTGTACATCAAACAAGGTGAACCACAGACCACCCTCTGTACCCGATCCTGTAGCCAGTTTCATATCCATGTGCAAACAACTTCATTAAGCCCAACAGCTCTTAGTTTAGTGGGGCACTGTATCAAACTATTTGGTAAAATACAAATAGATCACATTTCATAAAGCAATGCTGATTACTGCTCATAATGGCATTCATGAATGGCATGCACAATTTTGAATGTGATCCCTTAACAAGCCTTCAAATAATTTGCCCACCACAGATGTCAATCTTACTGGCCTATAATTGCCAGACTGAGATCGTAATCCCTTTTTAAATATTGGAATGACATCAGCTTTTCTCCAATGAACCCGGGAGTGTATGCCATCTGGCCCTGATGCCTTGTTTACATTAATTTTTATTAAAGCTTTATGAATCATGTCCTGAGTCAGACTAGATTGAGCTGAGCCAACAGTGTAGCTATGGAGTGAGCCTAGGAACTCAAGACTCCTCTACTGAAGAAAAGAACTGATTTAGCACATTTGCCTTTTCTGTATCTGTTAAAACAATACTGGTACCATTATTTAAAGGAGCAACACTCTCAACTCCCATTATTTTACTATTAATATACTTAAAAAAACTTTTTAGGTGAGTCTTAGCATCAGCTGCAATGCGCTCCTCCATTACCTATCTTTGCCTTCCAGTGCTGTTTTACAACATTTAATATAGTGTTTATATTAATTAAATGCAGCTTCTGTCTCAACAGAATTGTAGTTTTTAAATGACTTTATCTTCTTTCTTATTAATTTTTTTTCATTTATATTAAGCCACATAGGATGATTCTTAGTGCTTCTACATTTACTCCTTTAGGGAATAAATTGAGAACAATAACGATTTAATACCATTTTAAATTACAACCATTTCTGTTCTGTGTTTTTAGATGAAAACATAATGCCCCAATCTATGCTCTGAAGGGCAGCCCTCAAGGCACTACAATTAGCTTTTCTGAAATTCATGTTTTTTGTTGTCCCAGTGTATATGTGTTTTGCAACATACATTAAATAAGATCACATTATGGTCACTATTGCCCAGGGGTTCAATTACCTGCACATTTGCTTTAAGTTCTGAGTCATTAGAAATCACTAATTCCAGTATAGCATATTTTCTGGTTTCATAATTTTTTAACTTCACATCCTCCTCCTTTATATTAGCTTTTAAATCCTGCCTAACAAAAATACATACACCTCCTCCTTTTCTATTTCCCTGTATAACCATTAATATTAACTGCCCAGTGATGCAACTCATTCAGCCATTTTTCGGCAACACCATCATCAAACACATCATATTTTCCCTCCAGCTCTCCCATTTTACCAGTCAGACTCCTTGCATTTGAAAACATGCATTTAGTACTGGAAACAGTGAGAGAATTTTGTAAATACAACATGTGGGCCTCCCTGTCCTTAACAGTGACCCCAGCCAAATCTCACTACCTCATCTAACCTGTCTTTCATGGAATCCTTAACTGCACCCCCCACACGTCTAGTTTAAAATCTTCTCCCCCATCATCATTGAGGTGCAACCCATCCCTGGCAACAAGCCTGCAGACCTCCTCCCTACACCAATCTCTCAGCCACACATTAATATCTCTAAACTCCTGCTGTCTTCTTAACGTTGCTCAGGGCATCTAATAATCTCTAAGATTATTACATTCAGGGCCGGATTTACATAGTGGGTGCCCCTAGGCCCACTGGCATTTGTCGCCCCTGTCCTCTCCACTCGTTCATGCAAAGTTTCATCATCTGGACCGGAGCAATGGGGATTGGCCCATGGGAAATTAAAATAATTATTGAATCTCCAGCACAACCCCAGTGTTTTTGAACCATTGTGGGTGTGGTTGGGCAGCATGCCGCCCCCCCTAAAATCCTGCCACCCTAAGCCTGGGCCTAGATGGCCTTTCTAAAAATCCAGGCCTGATTAAATTGGTAGCCCTTGTCCTCAATTTATCACCTAGTTTTTTTTTTTTTTAAATCATTTTTGAGGATCCCCCCCTGTAACTGATAAGACCTCAGGGTCTTCCCCAGCCCCTCCCAATAATCTGTCCACTCATTCCAACACATGCAGAACCCAGGTAAAGAGCAGACAATTTGGCATGAAGTGTCCTTAAAGGACCAGTAACATCAAAAATGTTTACAAAAAAATTCGTTAGAATACAACGAAAAAAAAAACACCAACACAAATTAAAATTTAAAATAGCAAAGCCTTTATTAAGAAATAACTTACAGAAACTCCACTTCCTGTCCTCTTCAGAAACGGTGAAAGGGCGACCATCCATCTGCAGCACTCTCTTTCTCCTCCTGGCTATTCACTGACAGCGTGTCCACTGCCCGATCGCCTTCTCCAGCTCTTCTTCATCCAGCAGCAGTAGGAAGGCGATGTCTCCAAACCCCGCTCCTCTACTCCAGGAATGCAGCCCTGACTGCCGACCCCCGTGCCCACTCCGTCACTCTCAAGGCACATGAAATCGATAAAGTAAATAAAAGTAAATAAAATAACCCCGGCTCTTTGCAGGTCCGCATTGAGTGTATTAGGAGGCTGCAACGCTCCAGGGCGAAAGCCTGTCCCCCCCAAATCCTGCCGGCTGCTTAATGATTCAGCCTTCAGCAGCCCAACAGCAGTTTGACAGAGGGAGCAGCAGCTGCAGGCGGGGGGCAGCATGGCTCACCAAGAGAAGCCCGTCCTTTTGGGGTTGCCGGCTCAGTGTTGGATGCATTCTTTTCCGGCTGCTTTGTTTCATTCATAGTCAGCCGCCAGCTGCCTTAAGAGTGACGGAGTGGGCACGGGGTCGGCAGTCAGGGCTGCATTCTTGGAGCGGAGTAGAGGGGTTTGGAGACATCGCCTTCCTACTGCTAATGGATGAAGAAGAGCTGGAGAAGGCGATCGGGCAGAGGACACACTGTCAGTGAATAGCCAGGAGGAGAAATCGAGCGCTGCAGATGGATGGTCGCCCTTTCGCCATTTCTGAAGAGGACAGGAAGTGGAGTTTCTGTAAGTTATTTCTTAATAAAGGCTTTGCTATTTTAAATTTTAATTTGTGTTGGTGTTTTTTTCCGTTGTATTCTAACAAATTATTTTGTAAAATTTTTTGACGTTACTGGTCCTTTAAAACAGATTATCCTATCCACCTTTCTAATATTTGAATCCCCTTTAAATAAAACTTTCCTTCCTAATATTCCCCCACTGCACATATTAGAGACCCTGCCTCCCAGGGTGCTCTGAGAGTCAGCCTGCTCCATATATATGCCAGTTCGGAGTAGTCCTCCCCAGCATCTTCACCAAAATGGCAAATCTGTTGCTTTGAACCAGCTGTGGACCAGCCCCTTAGCTAATATACACAGAACAGCAATGTTTGTCATTTAAAATTATATAAAATTGTTACTGTTCTCAATTTATTCACTTAAGAAGTAAATGTAGAAGCACCAAGAAACACCCTATGAGGCTTAATATAGAAGTAAAGACGTTAATATGAATAAAGAGAAAGACATTTCAAAACTAAAAGAATGTGGGGACAGAAGCAGCATTTAATGAATATAAACACTATAATAAATGTTGTAAAACAGTAAAGATTGGAAATGAAGAGTGCATTGCGGCAGAGGCTAAGACTAACCCAAAAAAGATTTTAAAGTATAGTAATAGTAAAGGGATACGGGTTGAGAGTTTTGCTCCTTCAAATTATGGTACCTAAATTTGTACATTTACATCCATGGTGGGCAAATTATTTGAAGGCTTGTTAAGGGATCACATTCAAAATGTTGTCCTTGTGAATGGCATTATGAGCAGTGATCAGCATTGCTTTATGAAATGTGATCTTTTTGTATTTTACAAAATAGTTTGTTACAGTGCCCCACAAATGACTGCTTTCTAAACTAAGAGCGGTTGGGCTCAATGAAGTCGCTTGCACGTGGATACAAAACTGGCTACAGGATCAGGTACAGAGTGTGGTTGTTAATGGTACATTCTCTAATTCGAGTAAGGTTCTTAGTGGGGTCCCTCAGGCAGGCCTAGATTTGGGGCTGACCTGCCGCTTTATGCGACTCACTAGGGATGTACAGCTCCCTAGTGCTCCAGCGCTTGCAAGATGTGCACTCGGCGGGGGTAGTGAAGGAGCTAGGACTACTCGGCCTAGGGGCACCCGCCCCGGGAAATCCGACCTTGCCCTCAGGCTCTGTATTGGGACCACTTTTATTTAACTTGTTTGTTAATGACTTAGGGGAGGGTATCATAAGTAATGTATCAGTAATGTATCAGTGATTAATGCAGCCCAATTAATTCCATCCAGGATGTGGCATACTTGCAGCATCTTGACAAACTGCAAGGTGGGTGGCTAGATGAGATTCAATGTTGATAAACGTAAAGTTATGCACCTGGGATGTAAAAATATGCAAGCCACTTATACCCTTAGTGGGATTGCACTAGGAAAATCCATAATGGAAAAGGACCTTGAAGTTCCTGTAGATAATAAACTTGGCTGTAGCAAGCAATGCAAGTTAGCAGCTGTAAGGTCAAATAAGGTCTTGAGCTGTATTAAAAGGGACATAGATTCGCGGGAGGAGAGAGTTATTCTTCCACTCTACAGAGCTAGTAAGGACCCATCTAGTATAGCCGTACAGTTTTCGTTTCCAGCTCAGATGAGACATTATTGAATTGGAGAGGATCCAGAAAAGGGCAACTAAGTTGGTAAAAGTTAAGAAAAGTCTCTGCTATGGGACAACACTGGCCAAGTTGGGGTTGTTCATGCTGGAGAAGAGGCGCTTAAGAGGGTATATGATAACTATGTATAAATATATAGGGGGATCTCTAATGCTTTATTTACCGGTTTTCAGCTGACAAGAGGGCACCCATTCTGATTAGAAGAAAGGAGGTTCCTCTAAATATTCAGAAGGGTTTTTTTTACAGTGAGAGCTGCGAAGATGTGGAATTCTGGCTTCTTTCTGACTTCTCGATAGAGCCTCAGCTGATAAGCTAGCTGGGCTACTACTGTTACCACCTACAGTGAGCTCCACAAATCTGGCCTACATTTAGCTAACTAACTGTAAGGCCAAAGGCCTCAGGAGTAGTGAGGACCAAGGGAGGAAATAATGTCCAAGTTCGCAGTACAGAAGAGGATGAGACAGAAGAATGGTCAAACAAGCAACAAGATCAGTCCAGGCAGAAGAGGTTCGAAGTCGAGGATTCCAGGCAAGGGTCGGTACACAATAGACAAGAAGTTCGTAATGAATCACACCCAGGAGTAGTAAACTAAACCTATAATCGGGCATTGAGGGAATCCCGGAGTTGCCTTAAATAGGCCAGGTTTCGGCGCCAATTTTGGACGCGCTGACGTCATGACGCTGACGCACTGACGCCAGCGTCCTGACGTTGACGCACGTTCTGACGCCGGCGTCCGTTCCGACGCCGGCGACCAATCCGGGGACGGAAAGACTCTGACGTCATCGTGCTGCGACCAGCAGGATCCAGGGGGCTGCCATCTTGGACGCCATCTTGGGGAGGACCTACGGTTTTCCTTACAGTACCCCCCTCCTCAGGGGGGGCCTCAGGACCCCCTGGGCTGGACGGGAATCTCCGATGAAATTTTTGGACCAAGAGAGGAGCATGGACATCGGAGCTTTTTACCCAGGAGCACTCCTCAGGACCGAATCCCTTCCATTCAATAAGGTACTGCAGGGTGCCTCTAGAAATTCGAGAATCCAAAATCTCCTTTACCTCGAACTCTTGATACCCATCCACAACGACAGGAGCTGGGGAGGAAGAAGAAGAAGACGAAACTGCAGGTTTAAGTAAAGAAACATGGAATGCATTGGGGATCCGCATCTCAGGAGGAAGTTGTAGGCGCACAGCCACAGGGTTGATGATCTCGGTGATAGGGAAGGGACCAATAAACTTGGGACCAAGTTTAGGTGAGGGAACTTTGAGGCGGATATTGCGGGTAGACAGCCAGACCTTGTCACCAGGAACATACAGAGGAGAAGAAACCCTTCTCTTGTCAGCGAACCTCTTCTGTGCAAGCGAGCTCTTCTCCAGGTTGACCGTAGTAGCCTGCCAGATGGCCAGCATGTGGGCAGCCTGATCGTTGGCGGCAGGGACATTTGTGAGCAGTAGATCTTGAGGAAAGGCCAGGGGGTTACGACCATAAACACAAAAAAAAGGAGACTTTTCAGAGGAAGAGTGTATGGCATTATTATGTGCAAATTCGGCCCAAGGGAGGAGGTCAGCCCAATCATCCTGACACAGGGACACATGACACCGAAGGAACTGTTCGAGAGCCTGGTTAACTCTTTCTGCCGCTCCATTAGACTGAGGATGATAAGAGGAAGAAAATTGGAGAGAAATGTCCAGGGCTTTACAAAGGGACCTCCAAAACTTTGAAACAAATTGGGACCCCCGGTCAGAGACAATCTCAGCAGGAAAACCATGGAGACGAAAAATATGTTTAATAAATAATGAAGAAAGTTCTGGAGCTGAAGGGAGTTTCCGGAGAGGGATAAAGTGTGCCATCTTACTAAACCTGTCAATCACCACCCAGATAATGGTGTAGCCAGAGGAAGCAGGAAGATCCACGATGAAATCCATTGCCAAATGGGTCCAAGGGCGGGATGGAACAGGCAAAGGTAAAAGTAGGCCTTTAGGGGGAGAATGTCCTGATTTGGATACAGCACAAGTGGAGCAGGAGGAAACAAAATCCTTAACATCCTTTCTTAAGGAAGGCCACCAGACGAGACGAGATAAAAGTTCAGTCGTCTTTTTAATTCCCGGATGACCGGCCTGTTTTGAACTGTGAGACTGGATCAAAATGGATTGACGAAGCTCAGGAGGAACAAAGGCTACGCCCACAGGAGTTTCCACAGGAGCAGAGGATTGAATGGACAAAAGATGCGAGGCAAGGGAAGGGAACAGGGCAGCAATGATCTTTGTAGGAGGCACAATGGATTCTGGGTCTTCGGAGATGGGATCTTCAGGAATAAAACTTCTGGAAAGAGCATCTGCTTTCTTGTTTCTTGAACCAGGACAAAAAGTTAAGATGAAGTTAAAACGTGAGAAGAACAATGCCCATCTGGCTTGTCGGGGATTGAGGCGCTTAAGGGTCTGGATATATTCGAGGTTTTTGTGGTCGGTGAAGATGGTCACAGGGACCAATGACCCTTCAAGAAAGTGTCTCCATTCGTCTAGAGCAAGCTTGACGGCCAGTAACTCACGGTTCCCAACGTCATAATTCCTTTCGGAGGAGGAAAACTTTTTGGAAAAGAAGGCACATGGATGCAGTTTACCATCAGAAGAGGATCTTTGGGATAATATTGCTCCTGCTCCGATGTCCGAGGCATCTACTTCGATGAAGAAAGGTTGGAGAGGTTCAGGGTGCCTGAGGATTGGGGCAGACGAAAAGGATTCTTTAAGAGTCTTGAAGGCTTCCAAGGCTAGAGGAGGCCAGTGCTGCGGTTTACCCCCTTTTTGTATAAGAGCAAGAATTGGAGCAATTTTTGACGAAAAACCTTTAATAAACTGTCTATAATAGTTTGCAAAGCCGATGAATCTTTGAACAGCCTTGACACTGGTGGGGAGAGGCCAATCTTGAATTGCCGAAACCTTGGCTGGATCCATCCTGAAGCCTTGTTGGGAAATGATGTATCCTAGGAAGGAGATGGATGATACTTCAAAGGAACATTTCTCCAACTTGGCAAACAGGTTGTTCTTTCGAAGACGAGAAAGTACTTCTTGAACTTGAAGACGATGCTCAGCAAGATTTTTGGAAAAAATAAGGATATCGTCCAAGTACACCACCACATACTGGCCCAGTAAATCCCTGAAAATGTCATTCACAAATTCTTGGAAGACCGCGGGGGCGTTACAGAGACCGAAAGGCATGACAAGGTATTCATAATGCCCGTCCCGGGTGTTGAAAGCGGTCTTCCATTCATCTCCCTCTCTGACCCGGATTAAATTATAAGCCCCACGAAGATCTAGCTTGGTGAAAAGACAAGCCCCTTTGAGTTGGTCGAACAGTTCGGAGATGAGAGGAAGGGGATAACGGTTTTTAATTGTGATTTTATTTAAACCTCTATAATCAATGCAGGGCCGCAAACCTCCATCTTTTTTCTCAACAAAGAAGAAGCTGGCTCCAGCCGGGGAAGAGGAAGGACGAATAAAACCTCTTTGCAGGTTCTCTTGAATGTACTCCTTCATGGCACAGGTTTCAGAAGGAGAAAGCGGATAGGTGCGACCCCTGGGAGGCATGGTTCCAGGAAGAAGTTCGATGGGGCAATCATAGGGACGATGGGGAGGCAGGACTTCGGCAGACTTTTTATTGAAGACATCAGAGAAAGCTTGATAAACAAAGGGCAAAGCAGAATTGGAAGACACAGAAGAAACTTTAATGATGGATTTGGTGGGTAAACAGTTCTGTTGGCAGAAGGAACTCCAGCGGGAGATTTGAGATGAGGCCCAATCGATTACTGGGTTATGAATATTCAACCAGGGCAGACCAAGTACAATGGGAGTAGAAGGACAATCAATTAGAAGGAAGGACAATCTTTCAAGGTGCATTGAACCCACAATAACGGAAAGTTCATCGGTGGAGTGGGAAATTGTAGCGGAGGATAGTGGACGATCATCAATCGCCAGTGCACGAAGAGGAACAGCCAGAGATCGTAGGGGAATGGAATGGCTTTCAGCGAAGACTTTATCGATGAAATTCCCAGCTGCGCCGGAGTCAAGGAAAGCCTCAGAAGAAATCGTCTGGGTTCCAAAACGAATCTGTATAGGAAGGAGGAAGCGTTGAGCAGAAGAATGGGGAGAAGGACCAATTCCACCCAGGTAAGTCTCCCCAGTCTTACCTAGGTGTTGGCGTTTCCCGGCTTCACTGGACACTCGTAAGCAAAGTGGGATTTTCCACCACAATAAAGGCAAAGTCCAGCAGCCCTTCTCCGAAGCTTTTCCTGTTCGGTCAGACGAGCCCGTCCGATCTGCATTGGTTCTTCCGAAGGCAGGGAAGAAGAGGCAGGAACCGCAGGATTAGGAGAAGACAAGGTAGAAGCCGGGTTGGGAAGCAAGGGTCTTTGAAAACGAGGAGCCAGAGTAGGTTGGAACCTGTGGAATCTTTTGGTTGGGGAGCGCTCTCTGTCGAGTTCAGCTTGAAACTCCCTCTGCCGAGTATCCACCTTTATGGCCAGGGCGACTAGATCTTCCCAACGGGATGGAATTTTCCTGGACACCAGATCAGTCTTTATACGTATCGCCAGGCCGTTGTAAAAGGCTGCGTGATACCCGTCATTGTTCCACGAGGTCTCTGCAACCAGGGTGCGGAACTCAATGGCGTACTCCGAGACTGAGCGAGTTCCCTGTTGAAGATGGAACAGGCGTGCGGAGGCAGCAGTGGCACGACCCGGAGCATCAAAGACCACTCGAAGTTCCCGGACGAAGGCTCTGGCATTATCAATAATGGGATCCTCCTTCTCCCAGAGAGGCGAAGCCCACTCCAATGCCTTCCCTTGCAGACGGGAGAATATGAAGCCCACCTTGGCTCGTTCAGAAATAAACTGGCTGGGAGCGAGTGCAAAGTGGACCTCGCACTGGTTGATAAACCCACGGCAGGCTGCAGGATCACCACTGTAGAGTGGGGGAGCCGGAATGCGGGGTTCGGAGACGTGAAGCGGAGCCACAGGTACGGGTGCAGGAATAGGGTCAGCGGGTGTTAGCTCCGATAGCTTTGCAAGAATTGTTTCTAAGGCTTGACCAAAGTGAGATTGCTGTACCTCATAGGACTGCATCCGGGATGCCATGCCACGAAGCGCTCCACCGACATCAGGCGGCGCAGGATTCTCCTCCAACGGGTCCATGGCCCGATTATAATGTAAGGCCAAAGGCCTCAGGAGTAGTGAGGACCAAGGGAGGAAATAACAATGTCCAAGTTCGCAGTACAGAAGAGGATGAGACAGAAGAATGGTCAAACAGGCAACAAGATCAGTCCAGGCAGAAGAGGTTCGAAGTCGAGGATTCCAGGCAAGGGTCGGTACACAATAGACAAGAAGTTCGTAATGAATCACACCCAGGAGTAGTAAACTAAACCTATAATCGGGCATTGAGGGAATCCCGGAGTTGCCTTAAATAGGCCAGGTTTCGGCGCCAATTTTGGACGCGCTGACGTCATGACGCCGACGCACTGACGCCAGCGTCCTGACGTTGACGCACGTTCTGACGCCGGCGTCCGTTCCGACGCCGGCGACCAATCCGGGGACGGAAAGACTCTGACGTCATCGTGCTGCGACCAGCAGGATCCAGGGGGCTGCCATCTTGGACGCCATCTTGGGGAGGACCTACGGTTTTCCTTACACTAACCTAACTTAGCTCACCTTGGTACATCTTTGACTTCAGCCTCCCTGACATCATCCATTCTTATCTTCTTTACATCATCCAAATGATGCATTGTAAAAAGATGCTTTCTTTAATTTTAAACAGCTGCGTCTACACACCATAGTCAAGTGGTTACAGCTTCTTTAACCAGTTTCTCTGAAATTGAACCACCAACCACTAGTGAGCTCCTGTGCAGTACTAATTGCCATCAGGCTCCAAATATGATCCTGTTTGAGTTCCAAAATACATAGGATAACCTAGGTTTATGTCTCTTTCCTGCTTTTTATGTGTTGTGTCTTTTCAGAGATTATTACATGCTCTTCTATTGCCTTGCAGTATAACATAATAAACACAATAGATGGGACAATGCTAAAACGACACTACCAGAACTCTATTACAATAACAGTACTGGGAACTTTCAGAATCTCACAACTCCAAATGTGTTTTTGCATGAGATGCTTGTATTCATTGCTATTTTGTCTACCTGCCATTGTAAAAATATGCTTTCTTTTTTACAGCTACAGCTGAACAAAATGGTCAAGCGATATTGCAGGGTGTCACATCAGCCTCTGGTGAGCTTTTGTGTAGTAATAAGTGTAGTTCAGCACAGTCTATTAAACTGAATGTTTTAAGATTGTTAGGCTCTAAGAATCACCTTTTACAATACAGAAATACGCAGAATTACATTTCCTTTTTGTGTTTTTTATGTGCCTGCACTTAATTAGTATTTGGTCCATGGCCAAAATCTGTGCACTTAAATGCATTTTACATTAGATTGGCAACTAGGGGGGTGTTTACAAAGATGGAGTAAAGTAAAAGTAGAGTAAGAAAGAGTAAGAAAGATTGGAATCTTCTATGGATAAGGGTATAAAATTGTATACGGTTTGTTCTTGATAATCAAATACTTTAATTTCTTTACAGTTGAACTATCCAAACCAACAATAAAATGCCAAAGAGTAAACAGTTCATGGGTGGAAATAATTTGTTTCTCAGTGATTGTTAATCCACCCATTAAATATAATGTGTTCTGGAATTCTAAAATTTATGACACAAAAACCCAACAAGGTGCGATGCCTGAGAAGATTTTGATTCCACTAACTTCTGGCAGCAAAGTTGAACTCAGCTGTGAAGCACAGAAAGGTTCTGTTACAAAGTACAGTGACCCACTGCTGATTTGTGAAGGTATATATAACTTTAAAAGAAAGTCTTGTAAGTGCGGGAAAACAAAATCTAAAACTCTGGAAATACTCCTATTTAAATGCATTAGAACATGAAGGGACTGTGGAAAAAAAAAACGTAAAACCTGGGAAATACTCCTATTTAAATGCATTAGAACATGAAGGGACCGTGGGAAAAAAACCATAAAATTTGGGAAAATGTTAAATTCGGGGGACATAAATTCGTGGTTAGACTGTATGTTTATCCTGTATATACACACATACTAAGAAAAACTAGCAGCACCAAGATTTCTTGTAAAAAAATCAAAATAAATGTATTAAAAAGTGCATGTATAGCCAACATGTACATTATACATTTATTTTAATTTTTACAGGAAATCTCGGTGTTGTATAAGTCGCAATGCTTTCCAAAAGTTGTCAGCTTTGATAAGATACCTGAAAATCGCCTCAAAGCTTCCACTTTCTAGCATTTTGTCTCCGACATAGTATTAGGTACCAACAGAAAACATCCTAAGTATGAATGCCACGGGTCCACTGAACAGTTTTATGCCCATTGTGCATAGGATTACCAAAGTATCTGGCGTTTAAAGACCTCAAAATGAAGTTAGCTCATACAAATTGTCCCAGAACTCTCTTCAGCTCTCTGTCATCTTCCTATATCTGACAACTTCACAGCACACTTGTTGTTCTCCAGCGTTTGTCTGCCAACCTATCCCAGGTTATACACATTATTACAGTAGAACACAAACTTTTATAGTTTATTTTGGGGCTTTCTGAGTAAAGCACGTGATATTCTAGACTCACACATACAGACACAAACAACATTGGTAAGTGTAAACACACAAATTACATTTTAATTTTAGATGATTTTATTGTATAATTTTATTGGATTTTCAGGTCTGCATTATTGTCACTTGCATAGTTTTACCCCAAAACACGAATTGCATAGCGAGGCTAGTAGCACTTAAATCTTGTCAGTGAGAGTGGCATAACTACAGCCCCATGGCCCCAGTCCAAAAGTTGCAACCGGGACAATCACCCGCGAGCACACTTGTACTTGTCTTTATTTGGGCCATAATGTCCCAAGCGTGACCCATACACACATCCCTGCTCCCCCAAATAAACTAGTTCAAAATAGTCAGGAGCAAAGCCAAGAGTACAAAATCACTAATGACAGTTATAACAGCACATTGAGACCACTTGTTTTAATTTCAGAATTGAAATACTTTCCAATAAAATATCTATTCTCTTGATCATTCCATATCGTTATAGTCTAGAATAGCCCTCTGCCCCTCATCAGTAGGATCCTTCCCAAAGCTTTAATAGTTTTTTTATCTGTTCCGCATATAATTTGCATGTTTTTTAAATCTTTTTTTTCCCTGGTATCAAGTGTGTGTCCTCTATTCATGTGCCCTCCTGGCCATCAATGAAAGCTCTAGTGGCAAGTGCTAGTACCCTCATCTATGTGTAGTCCCAGTCAGGTGGCAATGCTTTGTGTGGGACCCTTTACATCATATTTTTGGATGGACAAGAAAAGTGGCAGTTAACATAGTATGTTTGGTTGAAAAAAAGACACTCACTCATCAAGTTCAACCTTTTATACTGTATATAACCTGACTAACTGCTAGTTGATCCTATGCAACTGATTCGGGGAGAGAATTCCACATCACAGCTTTCACTGTAGAAAAAAACGCTTCCGAATATTTAGACAGAACCTCCTTTCTTCTAATCGGAAGGGGTGCCCTCTTGTCAGCTAGAAGGACCTACTGGAAAATAAAGTATTAGAGAAATTATTGTACGATCCCGCAGTTTTATACAGTTATCATATCCCCCCTTAAGCGCTGCTTCTTCAGTACGAACAACCTTAATTTGGCTAGTTTTTCTTCATAGCTGAGATTTTCCATACCTTTTACCAGACTAATTGCCATTCTCTGGACCCTCTCTAATTCAATAATGTCCAATTTGAGCGCTGGAAACCAAAAATGCACGGCATATTAGATGGGGTAGATGGGGCCTTACATGTGCTCTCTACAGTGGAAGAATAACCACCTCCTCCCATAAATCTATGCCCCTTTTAATACAACTCAAGATTTTATTTGTCCTTGATGCTGCTGACTGGCATTGCTTGCTACAGCCAAGTTTATTATCTACAAGGACTCCAAGGTCCTTTTCCATTATGGATTTGCCTAATGCAGTCCCATTAAGGGTATAAGTGGTGCATGACTTTATATTTATCAACATTGAATCTCATCTGCCACTTAGCTGCCCAGATTGCCAAGATCCTGTTGCAAGGGTATCACATCCTGGACAGAATTAATTGGGCTGCATCGTTTTGTGTCATCAGCAAACACTGATACATTACTTACAATACATACCCCATAGTCATAAATGAACAAGTTAAATAAAAGTGGATCCAATACACAGCCATGAGGGGCCCCACTAAGAATTTTACTCCAAGTAGAGGATGTACCATTAACAACCACCCTCTGTACTCACTCCTATAGCCAGTTTCCTATCCATGTGCATATTCCTTCATTAAGTCCAACAGCCCTTAGGTTAGAAAGCATTTGTTTGTGGGGCAATGTATCAAATGCTTTGGCAAAATCCAAATACATTGCATCTACTGATCCCCCGCTGGCCCCGCTGTCCAGCAACTTACTTATCTCATCATAACCAGCAATCAAATTTGGCTGACATGACCCATCCTTCATAAAGCAATGCTGAATGTTGCTCATAATGCCATTCACTAGGACAAAATTTTGAATGTGATCCCTTACAAAGCCTTCAAATAATTTGCCCACCACAGATGTCTGTTTTAAAAGTTTTATTGGGTTTTACAAAAACAAGCAATATATAACATTGGCCTATTGAAGGGCTATAACACAAACTTATACAGCTTAGAGAGTTAGGTATCCTAGAATAATTTGATGATAGAGAATACACCTAAGCTGTTATTAGAGCCACATAAGAAAACTAAAGTAAAACAAAACATATTAACCTAATAAGTGAAGTTTCTGTAAGTTATTTCTTAATAAAGGCTTTGTGATTTTAAAGTATATTTTGTGTTGGTGTTTTTTTTTTTGATGTGTACTAACGAATTTTTGTTTAAAAAAAATGTATGTTACTGGTCCTTTAAGCCACATTGGCAGGCCTAGATTTGTGGAAATGACACAAAGACCCAGACCTAGGGCAACAGGATTTTAAGGGGCGGAACACTGGATATGGGCAGAACACACTATAGGTTTTTACATCACCAATCCCCAGTGCTTCGGACCCAATGATGAAAATTTGCTCATGTGAACAAATGAAGAGGAGGGTATGGGGGCGATGAATGGCAGCAGGCCTAGGGGTGCCCACTATGTAAATCCAGCCCTGCACATAGGGTGGTTCTTGGTGCTTCTATAGCTAAATTTTTCCCCCTCTAAGGCAAATTGGAAAGGCTTCAAATGGGATTTTTTGCCTTCCACTGGTTAAACTAGCAGCTATACAGGTTGTATACAGACTTAAATAGTTGAACTTGATGATCATATGTCTTTTTTCAACCTAACTTACTTTGCGATGTTACTATGTTACTTCTTAGGGGAATAAATTGAGAACAGTAATGATTTAATGTCATTTTAAGTGACAACCATTACTGTTCTGTGTTTTTAGCAGAAAACATAATGCTGGGGCATCATGTATGCTCTGAAGGGCAGTCTTTAAGGCACTACCCAAATTTGGCTCGTAAAGGCAAAAAAATAAAATCCCATTTTTACTTTCTTTAATGAAAAAGAAACCTATCTCCATTATACTTTAATTAAAAAATGTCTACCATTTTTACAAGAAACCTGACTGTATGCAGTGATATTCCCCCTTCATTTACTTGCTCTGACTGCTGTGGATAGGAAACTTCAGACAGTCCCTAGTTGCTCTGCAGGGAAACAATCATACTTTTTAACAGCAGGAGGCAACTCCCCACCTTACTTCCCAGCCGTGCAGAACTCATGCAGCTTTGTTTGTTTCCCTGTAGAGCAGTTAGCGACTGTGTAGAGATTTGTATTGGATTTTATTTTTGCCTTTACATCCCCTTTAATGTTTCCAACTCCAGTGGCAGGGACAAAGATCACAGAGCCAGATTTTAACAGATAAACTGGGATTCTCATTGAAGGATTATTTTGCTGCAGCCACTGGCTCTGCAAAGTTGGAGAAAGTATGTATTAAACAATGCAAAAACTATGTCCATAGCGTTATGGTGTTACTATAAGATTATGATAGGTCAACATTTATGTCAAATACATCTGTGTGTGTTTCCTTTGCCCAGATAATGTATTAGCACTAACTTGGGCTCATTTATAAACACTATAAAAACTTGCCCAGTGTTTGTAAATTACCCTCACTGTCTATCGATCAATGTACTTTAACACAAAGCTGCACACAGCAGGCTACTGAAAGTGGAAATTTAACTGATTTTTTTTAAAAAAAAATGGTACATCATTTATAATTGTTTATATTAAAAATGTTTCTTCAGAAACCTTTATTATATTTCTATTTTCATGAAAGTACCCCTTTAATTAAAGGAACAGATTACAAGTTCTTCATTGGGTTCCTTCTCAACTGAAAATGCATTTTTTAGGCTGTATTGAATGGAAAATGGATACAACTATTACTTTTTTCAATGTTGAGACTTTTCTTCTTGTCCAGATGAAGCCAGTAACAAGGAGCCGGAAAAGCCACCGGAAGAGCATGGAACAAGACATCTCATCAACATATCACGTCTCATAACTTCATGGGGACGTAAAACAGAGACCTATATTATTTTAGCAGTCTGTGTCCCCATAATCATCTTTACCTTGTGCGTGTTCATCTTTGTCACATTATGCTGTGAGTTTTCACTTGGCCTAACTCTGCTGCACCTACATTGTATTAATCAACTTACTATCCAGTGCTCTGGACTCTTTTTATCTTAGATTTGATAAGACTTATGATGCTGAAAGGCTTGTTTAATAATACCAGACATACAGTGATGTGAAAAACTATTTGCCCCCTTCCTGATTTCTTATTCTTTTGCATGTTTGTCACACTTAAATGTTTCTGCTCATCAAAAACCGTTAACTATTAGTCAAAGATAACATCATTGAACACAAAATGCAGTTTTTAAATGAAGTTTTACGTTATTAAGGGAGAAAAAAAACTCCAAATCTACATGGGCCTGTGTGAAAAAGTGATTGCCCCCCTTGTTAAAAAATAACTTAACTGTGGTTTATCACACCTGAGTTCAATTTCAAAGGTTATAAAGCCATTTCTAAAGCTTTGGGACTCCAGCGAACCACAGTGAGAGCCATTATCCACAAATGGCAAAAACATGGAACAGTGGTGAACCTTCCCAGGAGTGGCCGGCCGACCAAAATTACCCCAAGAGCGCAGAGACAACTCATCCGAGAGGCCACAAAAGACCCCAGGACAACATCTAAAGAACTGCAGGCCTCACTTGCCTCAATTAAGGTCAGTGTTCACGACTCCACCATAAGAAAGAGACTGGGCAAAAACGGCCTGCATGGCAGATTTCCAAGGCGCAAACCACTTTTAAGCAAAAAGAACATTAAGGCTCGTCTCAATTTTGCTAAAAAACATCTCAATGATTGCCAAGACTTTTGGGAAAATACCTTGTGGACCGACGAGACAAAAGTTGAACTTTTTGGAAGGTGCGCGTCCCGTTACATCTGGCCTGGAAGACTTGCTGTGATAGATGGAACCATGAATTCTACTGTCTACCAAAAAATCCTGAAGGAGAATGTCCGGCCATCTGTAGCGATCTTGGGTCCTGCAGCAGGACAATGACCCAAAATACACCAGCAAATCCACCTCTGAATGGCTGAAGAAAAACAAAATGAAGACTTTTGGAGTGGCCTAGTCAAAGTCCTGACCTGAATCCTATTGAGATGTTGTGGCATGACCTTAAAAAGGCGGTTCATGCTAGAAAACCCTCAAATAAAGCTGAATTACAACAATTCTGCAAAGATGAGTGGGCCAAAATTCCTCCAGAGCGCTGTAAAAGACTCATTGCAAGTTATCGCTAACGCTTGATTGCAGTTATTGCTGCTAAAGGTGGCCCAACCAGTTATTAGGTTCAGGGGGCAATTACTTTTTCACACAGGTTTGGATTTCTTTTCTCCCTAAATAATAAAAACCCTCATTTAAAAACTGCATTTTGTGTTTACTTGTGTTATCTTTGACTAATAGTTAAATGTGTTTGATGATCAGAAACATTTTGTGTGACAAACATGCAAAAGAATAAGAAATCAGGAAGGGGGCAAATAGTTTTTCACACCACTGTAAGTACTTTGTGATTTATTGGGCTTAAATTTATTACACCATGCGCAGAAGCGGCACATGAGGGGAGAAACATAGGAGTCCCCTATCTCTGTAACTAAAGGGGTATAAATTAGCAGGAAAATAGTGTAATTTTCCATTTTACAAACCCAGAGGATGGAAAAATCAAAGAGAGACGTCCCAATGATTTTTGATGTGTATTGGTTTTGTGCAATAGCCCGAAGTTTTCGTGCAAAAAACATAACAACAAGTCTTCGGGTTAAAAATACAGAAAAATCTGAGTTTTCGGGTGAAAAATCAGAAAAAATGATTTTTTCCCACAAAGCAAATTTTCAGAAAAATGTAATAATAAATAAGCGGAAAAATCCCGAGCGTATTTCATCTGAGTTTGCAGCAGAAAATGTAGAGATAAGAATCAGACTTTGATAAATAACACCCTAAATGTTGATAAATTTAAGGTTATGCAAGTCACTTATACCCTTAATGGAACTGAATTTGGTAAAACCATGATGAAAACCAGTGCTCAAAAAGCATATTATTGAATTAGAGAGAACATTTTTATGAATAAAGACTGGCCAAGATGGGGTTTTTTTTTCAATGGATACTTAAGGAAGGGGGGGAAATCATGTAAGCATGGCTTTATGAATAACAGGGCAAGTAGGACAATTTTTTTGTGTCATCTGCATCTGATTACTTAGGATGCCTTCCCCAAGTCATTAATGAACAAATTAAATAAAAATGGACCCAATACAGAACCCTATGGCACTCCACTAAGAAATCCTGCTCCATGTAAACAATGTACCATTGACAACCACCCTTTGTGCATAATTCTTTAGGCAGTTTTCTATCCAAGTACAAACACCATTACTAAGACCAACAGACCTAAGTTGAGAAAACTCTGGCAAACACATTACCCTTATCTTTAACCCCACAGTCCAACCTACTTAATTATAAAAAGCAATCAAATTTGTCTGACATGCCCTATCCTTCATAAAGCCATGCTGATTACTGCTCATAATTCAGTTCTCAAAAACATAATTAATATAATTTCTTAACAAACCTTTAAATAGCTTAACTTGCCCAAATCTTAGTATACACAAAGGAGAAAAAAAAAAAAGAATTAAGCACATTTGCTTTTTCTGTTCTAATCAAATGATGTGTCTCCTGGGTAGAAATAATTTCGTTTTTTGTTTTAAATATTCCCAGGTTACAAAGAGAAGCATGTTAAGTACCATGTGTGAACTTATTCCATATTTTAGGTAAGTAATTATGTTAATTGTCTTGGATTTGATTAATTTTAAGATATGCAATCTTTCTCTTTTGCATTTGAGAGTGTGCCTGATTTACATATGGAGCCGGCTTTAATGGTTTTAAATGGTTTTCTCAACATAGTACAACATCTGCCATGTGTTGCTCTATGTTGAGCTATTGTGCTCCATTATGCCTATTTCTTATCTTTATGCATTGTTTGTTCAAAAATGTATATGTATGTAGACCACAGTCAACTGTTAAGATATTGTACTGCAGTCATTTGTCAAAAAATTGTTGATAGAATGACAAAAATTACCATTTTCATGCGTATAGTGCATTTGCTCTTAAACTCAAATATTAGGGGCAGATTTGTTAAAACATGAGTTTAAAGTATAATGGATAAAAACCCACCTACATTCTATTCATTCCTATATTTTTAAGGGCATATTTATTATGCTGTGTAAAACTAAATTCACAAAAAAACAGTATGAAAAGCTGTGTAACTGTGAATTTATCAAGATGTGTGTAATTTTACTCCATGTGAACACCAGATTTGATGCCGTTATTTTACACTGCTTCCAGCAGAAGTCACTCTAAGACAAAACGCTTAAAAATGTTATGCCGTTTAAGCAATGTATAGAGTATTATCCCACTGTTTTTTTTTACACAGCATAACAAATATGCTTCTTACAATTATATTTATCAATGGGTATTTATTTGATAAATGAGGTTAAAAAATCCCAAAGGAATGATAAGAACATGGGTGAGTTTTTATTTATTAAGCTCTAAACTGACATTTTGATAAATCTGCCCTATACTGTGTAACTGTGTGGGGCTGATTTATCAAAGGTTGAATGTTAGGTTTTTTTACCTCAAAATGACCTCGAAACAAGAATGGTATCTTAATTAAGAAAAAACTTGAATAGCAAAAACCAGATTCTGTGAGTTCTAGTCCCTCAACCTGAAAACTCAAATTCATCAAGTTTTCTGCAGGAAAAACTCCAATTGATCGAGTTCTCAATTTGAGTTGAGTTTTCAGCCAAAACCCTCCGAAAAAAACTTGAACATCAAGCAGGCTGTTAACTGCTTCACATGGTTCCAGGGCCCTTTGCCATTGACTTCTACAGAACCTCGACATTTTTTAGGAGGTGTATTTTTGGATTCAAGCTATTTCCAGGGTCAAGGTATAATAAATCTGGAATATTCAAGTTTTTCTTTTACCCGAAAATATGAGTTTTGACCAAAAAATACAACTCGAGTACTCGAATTTTAGTGGAAAAAACAACTTAATCTTAATAAATCTATGTGTGCCTATAGTAAATACTCTAATTGAATCTGCATATTAGTCACTCAAACAGTGGCTGCTTTACAGATTCACGTATTTGCTGTAATATTGAATAAGTCATCAAACTGGAGTTGGTCCAATATAGTAGTAGTTGTTATTAATAGCATTCAGTACACACCCAATTTCTGCGCTGCCTAATCAAAAGAAATTTATAACTGTATTACACATTTTATGGGCAGTATTTATATAATGGTAGAACTGAAAAGGTTTTTTTCAGCAGGGAACTTCTTTTAACACCAAACCAACTTTTGAAGCCACACCAATCTTAAAGCAAAGGTAGTTTTACAATTAGTAGGGGTTTTGTCATGTTTCCCCAGTGCAGGAACATATCATATCCATTGGTCAGGATGTCTCTTTAGTCACCTACTGTAGATCAGAGTAAAAGTTAGGAGCTATTATCAGCACCTTTTCTAATGCAGGAGCTGTCTGAGGCCCCCCCCCCGAGGGATTGCCTTTTAAGGCATTGGAGGGGGGCCACATCGATAGTTCAGATGCGATTGTGCTTTCTTGAACTAGAAATATGAATTTCCTGTTTAATAAAATGGAAATTCGGCTCTTAAAAGTACTAGGAATGGCTTTTTTGCCTCCCCTGGTAACCCAGTTGGCACTGCCAGGTAAATGGATGCAACACTGAGGTTTCTGGAAATAAAACAATTTATTAAGACTACCCAGCCCACAGACAGCAAATGATAAATAATTTCAAAATGTGACAACAGGATATATTGTATAGGGAACAGCCTTCAGAAGACTTTTCCCTGACCTTCTTTACTAATATCAGCAAAACCAGCACCATTGTTGTACTGTTTCTATCCCATTGACCAAAATGAGGAATGGTTCTGATTGGCTGATGACAAGTTAAACGGTGTGGGGAAACGCTCTTTAGGTAGTAGCAGCAGCAGCAACTCTTTTCACACAGATAGTAGACAGTACACAGGTTTCCAGCTGATCTTTGTATGTGATTTTATTCCACACACCAGTTTAAACAAAAACATAAAAGTTCATAATCTTTTAGGAGGCAGAAGACAAAATAGTTCCAGCTGTCATGGTAAAGAAAAAATGTCCTTTTCCGAAAGGATCAACAGCCCCACTTGGGCAATATAAGTCCAGCAAACAAAATAAACTGTTAACTCACAGTCCTTTGGAGATTCCCTGTGCTTTTCTCCTGGAAGCCGCTCACTCCCAAGCACTTTAGGGTAGTAGCTGGTAGCCAGTCCTTGCTACCAGAGAACTTGTCTCCTTGTCAAAACTTGTGTCCAGCAATACAGTCCTTATGCTCAACAACACAGGTCACATGCAATTACACTGAAACTTTTAACACAGCCCCAGTATCTCTCCATTCTCTCTCAGACTGGGCAGGGAGCAGCCTTAATTGAGCCCCCACCTTTTTACTCCAGGTGAGACTAATCACTCCTCACTGCTGCTCAGAGCCTCATTTTCACAGCCCTCTGTACTGCTTCATAGAGGATTCCATCTATGATTTTCCCAACCATGATACAAAGGGTATCTCAATCTTATAGGTGTGTGTTTCAATGTTAGGCACCATATGTTAGGAAAGATATATTTTATTCATACATACAAATGGCCCATACATATTACTGCAGCTGCCACCTGAGGCGAGTTTTTGAACTCACCTCATTGGCACAGCGACCCTGGCTACTGTTGGCCTGTTTATGTCCAGCTAAAGCTATGTCCAGCTAAAGCTTCTGCATATATTCTTTATAATCTTATTCTCGGTCAGTTTTAGTTGGAAATTTTATTTATTTTTTCCTCAATCTATTTTTTTCAGAATTATGCCAAGAATATATTAGACACAGATAACATGGATAATGCCTTACAAGTCTACGTTTGCTGTGTGTGTGATTCTACTATGCACTGGATGCCATACAAATGTCCAAAACACGATTGTATCATTTGTAAAATGGTGTTGGACCAATATATTTCCTTGAGTTTACCAAATGTTCCAGGAAGAAGGAATTATTGTATTGGAATTGTTATAAAATGTTTTGAACCTGATTGTGTTAGGTGAATCCTTCGTAATATCATTCTATATCAGGCTTTAGCTAGCAATTTTCTGTTTTTTTTTTAAAATTATTTAGAATTGTGCCACGACCACAAGTATATTAGCAGATGGAGAACGTCTCACTTCATTGTATTAGCTGTGTGTGATTTCATGATGTGCTTAATGCCATACAAATGTACAGAAAAAGATTGACATTGTACCATTTGGAAAATTGTGTTTGAACACTATGGGGCTGATTCACTAAATTCGAGTGAAGGATTCGAAGTAAAAAAACTTTGAATTTCGAAGTATTTTTTGGGCTACTTCGACCATCGAATGGGCTACTTCGACCTTCGACTACGAATCGAAGGATTCGAAGTAAAAATCGTTTGACTATTCGACCATTCGATAGTCGAAGTACTGTCTCTTTAAAAAAAACTTCGACCCACTACTTCGGCAGCTAAAAGCTACCGAAGCCAATGTTAGCCTATGGGGAAGGTCCCCATAGGCTTGCCTAAGTTTTTTTGATCGAAAGATATTCCTTCGATCGTTGGATTAAAATCCTTCGAATCGTTCGATTCGAAGGATTTAATTGTTCGATCGAAGGAATAATGCTTCGATCGTACGATCGTAGCATTTGCGCTAAATCCTTCGACTTCGATGTCGAAGGATTTCAATTCCTAGTCGAATATCGAGGGTTAATTAACCCTCGATATTCGACCCATAGTGAATCAGCCCCTATGTTTCCTTGAGATGCTTACTTTGACGAGATTAAAGTGTGTGATAGAAGTAGGATCTAGCTCCCACTGAGCTAACAACAAATATTCTAGGAAGAAGAAATTATTGTACTTTTTATTATTAAAATTACTTTATATCTGTGCATATCTTGGAGTGTTTTGTGACATAATAATCACTTGGAGGACTGCAGTTGCCTAATGACAATGGTTTAGACTTTACCTTCAGAGAACATACATATTACTAACATGTTGCTCTTTAATTTACTTTTAACTCTTGCTCAGGTAATGCAGCACTTAACATGACAGCATTTATGTATAAATGCTAATGTGCAGGCATACAATATTCCATTAGAAATGCACCAAATTTAATTTTTCATTTGGGAATTTCTTTTACTTATTTTTACATTATGTCATGTTACTTCTGGCTCTAATAGTTTCATAGTAAGTTTCATAGTAAGCTAGCTTGACAAAAGACACTCGTCCATCAAGTTCAACCTTTTTTTGTCTATATATATATCCCGCCTAACTGCTAGTTCATCCACAGGAAGGCAAAAAATATACTTCTGAAGCCTCTCCAATTTGACTCCAAGGGGGAAAACAATCCTTCCTGACTCCAAGATGGTAATCGGACTTGATCAAAGTGTACTATAAGCTATCTTTCATAACCCTGTATTCCCTCATTGCTTAAAAGCCATCCAACCCCGTCTTAAAGCTATCTAATGTATCGGCCAGTATGACTCAGGGAGAGAATGTCACAACTTCACAGCTCTCACTGTAAAAACCATTTCAGAATATTTCGACTGAACCTTCTTTCTTCTAAGCGGAGTATAGATGACCTTGTGTCAGCTGGAAGGACCTATTGGTAAATAAAGAATTAGGGAGATTATTATATGATCCCTTTATTAGGGATGCACCAAATACAGATTTTATTTTTGCCTTTACATCCCCTTTACTGTTTCCAACTCCAGCTGAAGGGACAACGTTGGGTCATGGAGCCAGATTTAAACAGACAACCTGGATTTTTATTTGGAGGATTATTTTGCTGCAGTCACTGGTTCTGCAGTTGGAGAAAGTTTGTATCAAACATTACAAAAACTATAAAATCCACATTAGATTACATGACAACACAGGACCCAGTGCAGTCTATTCTGATTATTAGTCAGTCTTGCTGTACCAGCCTCTGGCGGATATTATTTGACTTGTGCTGTTTTGATAATTTATGATGATCCATAAGCAGCCCAGACCACACTGAGCATGTGCACAGTCTTGGTCTTGCAAAGATGTTTAACAAAGTTACAAGATGGTGACCCCCTTTGGTCAACTTTGAAAGTATAAATCATTTGTTTAATTAGGCTTGTGGTGCAGTAAGTTCATGTTTATGTTTAGTATACAAAATACAGCATTTCTAGACTTATTCTATTTTAGACATCCCCTTTAAAGAAGCCACACTCTACTATATAACTATTTAAATGAATGTTCTCAAATATGAACATCCAACACAAGATCTGAGTTTTTCTCAATATTCTTCTTTTTAGTTTCTCCGTATCTTCGTGGACTTTTAGGTACCAAGCATGAATCCAAATTTGGTATATCTAGTAAATGTCAGATGAGCCAAGGGGGTTGTCATGTTGGTTCTGAGGCAGGACGGACCTCCAAACAGCAGACAGTTCTGCTGTTTGGGCCTCTACAGCTGCCTCCCTGTGCCGCCCATGCACTTTCATCTAAAAAGATCTGCACGGACCCAATCATTGATGCCTGCGCCCCCCCCCCCTTTTTCAGAAATGTAGGAGGCTATTTCCATACATACAACACACATTTGAATAAAGTTTTTGAACACTTACTTAAATACACCCATACACAATGCCATACAACTTTTAGAAGTGTACACATCTATACACATTTTGCCATTTTTTTCTCGTGTTTTATACCTAGAAACGGTTTATTTGGCAGTGTAACTATTGAATCAGTTATTTTGGCCACACACTGTCGGATCAGTTATATTATTGATGCACACAATTTTCTTCAATTTTTAGCTTTACAGTTTGGTCATTTTTGAATAATGTCAGAATTTTTCTTTATAAATATCAATAAATTTAGGGAAAAGTTTGAATTTGGCAGTTTAGAGTATAGAGAGAGTTATTTACATATTTTGGATTCGCCAGATACTGTTTTTTCCCGAAAATGTATGGTTTGCTAGGGAAAACCTACTATTAGTAAAAGCTTTGGCTTTAAAATGCTAAAGACATCTTCTTCCAAACACTTTTTTTCAGTTCAGTTATTTTCAGATTGTTCACCTGAAATAAAGATTTTAAAATTGCATTCTCTGTTGTATATTTGACTATTTTTTCAAAATTGAAGCTTTAAATTGTTCTGATTGAGGTGCAGTTACTGTTACAATTTGCCACCTTAATTGATACATTTCTCTTCAGCATCTGTGGAATAACAACCCCCCCCCCCCAGTCATTGGTAAACTATCTAAAATCAACAGAACTGAAAGTGTTGTAAGGTGAAAAATCCCTTTAAGTAAACAGATTTCTGGAGCACTGCTTTGGAAATTTGGTATCATACTGTTCAGAGTTTTTGCAAGAAATCTCTATAAAACTATACACATATTTTGGAACTGGTGCATTCAGTATACATGGCACTTCTTTTCAAATCAGTTGTATTTTCAAATTAACCCTTTAAGTGCCAGCAGAATTGCCATTTTGGCTACGCGAAATGCCAGACACATTTTGTGCTCTCTCACTTTAGGGGCATTTTCTGAGAGGAAACCTATAGTTTACCTAGGAAAACTATACATTGTTTTTTTTCGTGAGTTTTCTTGTATTTCCACCTCTGCAAAAAGATTTATAGTGCTAAATACAAAAAAATGAAAAATTCCTTCAAAGGTTTTATTTTGCTGCTCCGATATCACACACTATATTAGATACCAAGAAAAAGCACACTGAATATGATTGCTGGGGGTCCACTGAACAGTTTGATCCCCTTTGTGCATAGATTTACCAAAGTACCTGGCATTTAGAGACCCCAATATGAAGTTAGAACATCCAAATTGTCCAGGACTTTACTTCAGCTACTGAAAAATCAACACTGCATTTTTGGTGGGGTAAAAACACAGAAAAATAGGTTTACCTCCCAAAACCATATATTTTTTGGAAAAGACACATTCTACTGAATCTAAAAATGGGTACCCATGCCTTTCTGCTCCAAACTACGCAAAGCTTTCCCAAAATTACCGGTTTTGGTGAAATATCTGAAAATTGCCTCAAAGCTTTAACTTAGTACCGTATATACTCGAGTATAAGCCGAGTTTTTCAGCATCCAAAATGTGCTGAAAAAGTCTACCTCAGCTTATACTCGGGTCAGCGGGCAGTAGCTAAGATTGCAGTCACTTTTAATCATTCCAATACCAACAATTGAAAATGAAGAATAACAGTGACTGAAATATCACATAGCGCCATCTGTTGGTTATATGAAAGAATAACAGTGCAGCCTCTGTTGGTTATATGAAAGAATAACAGTGACTGCAATATCACACAGCACCCTCTGTTGGTTATATGAAAGAATAATAGTGCGCCCTCTGTTGGTTATATGAAAGAATAACAGTGACTGCAATATCACACAGTGCCATCTGTTGGTTATATGAAAGAATAACAGTGCGCCCTCTGTTGGTTATATGAAAGATTAACAGTGACCGCAATATCACACAGTGCCCTCTGTTGGTTATATGAAAGAATAACAGTGAGTGCAATATCACACAGTGCCCTCTGTTGGTTATATGAAAGAATAACAGTGACTGCAATATCACACAGCGCCCTCTGTTGGTTATATGAAGGATTAACAGTGATGGCAATATCACACAGCACCCTCTGTTGGTTATACGAAAGATTAACAGTGATGGCAATATCACACAGCACCCTCTGCACATGGTAGTGGGACAGTGGAACAATGCACACAGTAATTCGTTTGGCAATTCTCTGTCACCATCAACTTTGCAAAGAAGTCCGGTTGATCGATGGGGGGGGGTCGCTTTGGTGGAATGTGCGCTGCTGGGAGACAGGGCTGTAGTTGTGTCTAGGCTTATACTAGAGTCAATACGTTTTCCCAGTTTTCGTAGGTAAAATTAGGTACCTCGGCTTATACTCGGGTCGGCTTATACTCGAGTATGTAATATGAATTTTCACGTATGACTCTCTGACTGTTACAATACAAGCACCTGGTATATGCATTATGCACCATAAGACCCCCTAACAGTTTGGAGACCCTAGAAAACCATATATTTTCCGAAAGTAAACATTCAGATGAATCTAAAGCAGATAATTACATCTTTCTACTGCAAACACATTCAACCTCCAATCGCTACATTTGGGTCAAAGATTGCAAGAAAGAGGGTACCCCAGACATCTCATAGAAAACGCACATGAGAAAGCTAAAATAGCCCCTGTAATGAGGGAGGGTAGAAATGATATAGGACGTCCAATCCAGGATCATATAGATCAAACTAGACTAGATAAACAGAAAATGTTTTTCGTTACGGAATTCAGTGAGGAATATGGCCACATCTGTAAGATAATTAAAAAGTATCTACCTATACTAAATGGTGATGCAAAAATGTTGGAAATACTGGCCCAAACTGAGGTTAAGTGTGTTTCAAGAAAGGCACCCACTCTAGGTAATATTTTGGCACCAAGTTTGGTTTCATCGGTTCCACCGAAAATAGCAGACAACTGGCTAAAAGTGAAAGGTACATACAAATGTGGGGCCAACGTCTGTAAAACATGCCAAGTGATCTCCATAGGCCCGGACTTTAAATCTAACGTATCAGGACAATCCTTCAAAAACAGCGGGTTCTATAATTGTAACACTAGGAATGTGGTATACTTATTGGAGTGTGGCCACTGCAATAAGCAATATGTGGGCCGCACATCCCGCATGTTGAAGGATAGAGTAAGGGAACACATTAGAAGTATCACCAATAAAGAGGAGAATACACCAGTGGGCCGGCATTTTAAAACATGCTCACCCATTGGTTTAAAAGATCTAAAAGTAAAGGTAATTGAAAAAGTACAGATTCCCATTAGAGGCGGGGATATTGGTCACAGATTAAACCTTAGAGAGGCTTTTTGGATCCTCAAACTTGATACAAGGATCCCAAATGGTTTAAATTATAGACATGACATCAGTTATCTGTACTAATGTGTGATATAAGGGGCCCTTTACCCATTAAGAAAGCCCATTTGGCCATAGGGGTGTTCATTAGTTACACTCCACAAAAACCCTTCCCATTCCAACTCTTCTAGTAAAATTTTGAGTAGAGGCATATGATAACATTACTTCTCCTGTCCCATATATTTCCCTGATAGTTTGTTTGGCCTTTTAACTATTTATACAATTTTTAGGAAATGATAAAACTTTTTAAATGTCCTTATGCTTCACTTGTTTCAGGTTTTAATGATTTAAATAAAGATGTAATTTTTATGTACGCCCACTAGAGGGCACTAATACCTTGTGTATAAATAACCCAGCCGTAACAAGTGTACTGCTTACCTATGATTAAGGGATAACTCCCGAAACGCGTAAGGTGTCATCAGCAGTTACTCCAATAAACCCCATTTCAGAAGTGCCGTCTATCGTCTGTTTCTTCGCATCTTTACTACTTCCACAGTGGGGACACTGTGAGACTGAGCACCTGAATCGCGGGGAAAACGGTGAGCTAGTGCGGTCCTCATTCTTCTTTCTTTCTCATTGATCTACAGTCCCTAGGACCTGCACGCTCCCGCAAGACCCGGAAGTATATGGCGGACCTGGTTTGAATAAACGGCGTGGAGCGGAGTGAGTCCACTACCCCCATCAACAGCCTTTTCCAACCGGCCCCCCGACGACCCGACCGCATACACGGCAAGTCTATTGAGAAGGGTCAAGGCGCATACTGAGGCGCAATATTACGACGCCGGCTTCCTTGCGGCACCAATCTCCTGCCGTTGATCATTGGAGCGGCTACAGCGCACACTGCAACAGCGTGTGCTGAATTACACAGAGGCGCATACTGAGGCGCAACATCATAACGCCGGCTTCCTTGCGGCACCATTCCTCTGTCATTGATCATTGGAGCGGCTACAGCGCACACTGAAACGGCGTGTGCTGAACTACACAGAGGAAAGTCTACATGCCCGTACATCTGCGCAGCCAACAGCCAGCTGAGGCAAGGTACAGTATTGATTATTTTGCCTACGATATACTGTGACTGGCTATACGCGCACAGATGAGCTTGCTTGCATTGTTTTCTCATTAACTTTGGCAAATTCCCGTGAGGTGTTACAGTGTCCGGAGCATTTGAAAACGCTGCCTAACTAATGTTTGTAACGTGGTGCTAAGGGGGGCTCCGGAGGTGTGTACAACCACTAGGAGCTGTTGATATCATCAACGTTTGGCAAAGAAGGTATAATCCAGTTGAAATAGAACACGAACTGATTTGAATGGGATTACATTTATTTTGCCCGCTGAACATTTCCTTATTACAACTCCCACGTCCACAATAACGTTTCATTGGGAAATAAGGGGAAAAAAAGAAAAAATGAACTGCCTATACAATATTTAACCAACAAGCTCATATTGTCTATGGTCCCATATATTTATATGGTTTGAATTTTCGGGTTTAAGAAACTGCTCAAGAAGGATTCTATACTCACTTTTCCTCTGTGTTCCCCCTTCTGGGCTGTCCATACTCATGTACCATTGTATTGGAGATTAGCCATAAAAAAGTTTTTTATTGAGCAAATGGCGAATAATCAACCTGCTGAACTTTTAGTACCAAACAAACTATATGCTTTAGAAAAATTAGAAGACAGGGTGTCACGATTTAATCAGCTTGAAACAGCCTTTAACAATGTTAATTCGGATGAAGATACCGATGACACCATCCTTGATATTTTTAAAAATTTAGAAAAATACATGTCACAGGAACTGTTATTATGTTGGGACATTGCAACATTGGAGAAATATGTGGCCCTGAACAGAATACCGAGGGGGTTAAGAATTAGGAAGTTTCCTACATTCGCCAGAGATGATGAGATTTTTGTGAATAAATGGAATGACGCACTATCGAGATGTTCATTCGAATTGATAGCATTGATCATTAATCACAAGAAAAAAGATTTAATCAACACGAGGGAGAATATAAACGAATCCCAACTTCTCCTGTCGAGCATGGAGAAACTGCCGGATCTAGGGGAGCTGGATAAGCACTTAAAGGAACACCTCTCATATTTGGAACAAACCGTCAGTACACGTAAAAAGCGGAAACTGAACAGGGATCGAATTGATTATGAAAATAATATGGTGTATATATGGAAAAGACCGAAATCCATTCTTAGGTCCAAAAGCTATCAACGTGACCGCACCAAATCAGTCTCCTTCTCGAGTGATTCAGGAGAGGAGACTTCCTTTTGTTCTGACGATTTGACATCCTTACGCCAAAACAGACGCACACCTACAGCGGCCGATTTAGATGAAATGGAGCCTAAGGAGAACACTAGGAAGCCAAAAAACTATTATGGCCAAGACCAGTACACCAACAGGAAGAAACAGGAGAGAGCAGACTGGAACAGGAAGAACGACAAGTCAGGAAGAAGACAAGAAGAGGGGGGAAACGGTTCCAGAGAAAAACCCTACAAACTAAGAACCAACCCCAAGAAAAAGGATCGAACCTATTGAATGTAGTTAACCTATCCTCTGCTACTTTGTCCTCGGCACAGATATCAGTACTTAGTAAAGGGCTATCTTTCGCCCCAACACATCACTTTAGTTTGTTCAATACACTTCTAGATGTGAATAGATTTGTTCGTAAACTTACCCTTAGAAGACACTTTGGGCCTGGTGGTGAAGGAGTTGACATATTCCCCCCCCACATAGATTACAGTACTGATCTGAGGAAGAGGGGGACATCCAAACAGGGAGTCTATTTTGACACGTTCAAGGAGCTCTGCTGTCTTTCCGATTTGAGTACGTTAGAGGATGAGAGCATTAGGGAAGTTGACCCAAATGAGCCCTTAATTGGTAAGACGTCCCTCACTAATAAAAAGAGTAATTCCAACTTTTACCCCTTACAGTCTAGATGTTCCTCAATGGACATGTTCCAAGATCTGGTCGAACAGGACCTCAAGAAATTGAATACTAGTATTTCATATAGTCACAAACGGAACATCTCCCCTGAGGAACAGAAAGCCCTTAAGTCCCTCAGATCTGCCTCCAACATTACTGTAAGACAGGCGGACAAAGGAGGGAGTGTGGTGGTTATGAATACAGTTGACTATATAGCGGAGGCTAGGCGACAACTGAATGACTCTGAAACCTACTCTACCCTCTCCTTTAATCCACAGGAAAAATTCATGAGGGCTACAGACGAACTGGTGTCATATGGCATATCTTTGGGAGTGGTGGACACACGCGATAAGGACTATTTGGTCAGAAGTACCGCCACTGTTCCTATTTTCCACCATCTCCCAAAGATACACAAGTCCATCCTTGCACCAGAGGGCAGGCCGATCGTGGCGAGTATTGGATCGATAAATGAGGGGCTTTCAGACTGGCTTGACTCCAACTTAAAACCTTTAGTTCCACTTTTGGGTTCGTATATAAGAGATACGGGACACCTCATTGAAAAATTATCTACTCTTACTTGGTTGGACACATATCACTGGATCTCCATGGATGTTAAATCCCTATACTCTATAATCCCTCACGGTAAGGGGTTAGAAGTTATTTCTGACACTTTGACAGAATCACGCACTTATACACCTGACTTCATTCATTTTAACTTATTGGTTTTGGAGTTTTTATTAACACATAATTTCTTTCACTTCGACGGGGGTTACTACCTCCAAAGACGTGGCACCGCCATGGGGGCTTCCTTTGCCCCCTCATATGCAAATTTGTATATGGGCCATTGGGAGCGGTGCCACGTCTATGGATGTGCTAACCCCTTTCGTGAACACGTGGTTTGGTACGGCAGATATATCGATGATCTGCTATTTATATGGAACGGTCCTTCACATTTAATTGATGAATTTCATCAATACCTTAACAAAAATCTATATAATTTACAATTATCACTGGATCACCATAAGAACACTATCACTTTCCTAGATTTATCCCTAACAGGAAACACTATTACTAAACGTATAGACACGGAAATTTTTAGGAAACCCACGGCGGGTAACACTATTCTAAAATTTAATAGCTGTCATCCGAAACATACCTTAAATAGCATTCCTTACAGCCAGTTTGTAAGATGCCGTAGGAATTGTAGTCAAGATGCCACATTCAACCTCCAATCGCAACATTTGGGTCAAAGATTGCAAGAAAGAGGGTACCCCAGACATCTCATAGAAAACGCACATGAGAAAGCTAAAATAGCCCCTGTAATGAGGGAGGGTAGAAATGATATAGGACGTCCAATCCAGGATCATATAGATCAAACTAGACTAGATAAACAGAAAATGTTTTTCGTTACGGAATTCAGTGAGGAATATGGCCACATCTGTAAGATAATTAAAAAGTATCTACCTATACTAAATGGTGATGCAAAAATGTTGGAAATACTGGCCCAAACTGAGGTTAAGTGTGTTTCAAGAAAGGCACCCACTCTAGGTAATATTTTGGCACCAAGTTTGGTTTCATCGGTTCCACCGAAAATAGCAGACAACTGGCTAAAAGTGAAAGGTACATACAAATGTGGGGCCAACGTCTGTAAAACATGCCAAGTGATCTCCATAGGCCCGGACTTTAAATCTAACGTATCAGGACAATCCTTCAAAAACAGCGGGTTCTATAATTGTAACACTAGGAATGTGGTATACTTATTGGAGTGTGGCCACTGCAATAAGCAATATGTGGGCCGCACATCCCGCATGTTGAAGGATAGAGTAAGGGAACACATTAGAAGTATCACCAATAAAGAGGAGAATACACCAGTGGGCCGGCATTTTAAAACATGCTCACCCATTGGTTTAAAAGATCTAAAAGTAAAGGTAATTGAAAAAGTACAGATTCCCATTAGAGGCGGGGATATTGGTCACAGATTAAACCTTAGAGAGGCTTTTTGGATCCTCAAACTTGATACAAGGATCCCAAATGGTTTAAATTATAGACATGACATCAGTTATCTGTACTAATGTGTGATATAAGGGGCCCTTTACCCATTAAGAAAGCCTATTTGGCCATAGGGGTGTTCATTAGTTACACTCCACAAAAACCCTTCCCATTCCAACTCTTCTAGTAAAATTTTGAGTAGAGGCATATGATAACATTACTTCTCCTGTCCCATATATTTCCCTGATAGTTTGTTTGGCCTTTTAACTATTTATACAATTTTTAGGAAATGATAAAACTTTTTAAATGTCCTTATGCTTCACTTGTTTCAGGTTTTAATGATTTAAATAAAGATGTAATTTTTATGTACGCCCACTAGAGGGCACTAATACCTTGTGTATAAATAACCCAGCCGTAACAAGTGTACTGCTTACCTATGATTAAGGGATAACTCCCGAAACGCGTAAGGTGTCATCAGCAGTTACTCCAATAAACCCCATTTCAGAAGTGCCGTCTATCGTCTGTTTCTTCGCATCTTTACTACTTCCACAGTGGGGACACTGTGAGACTGAGCACCTGAATCGCGGGGAAAACGGTGAGCTAGTGCGGTCCTCATTCTTCTTTCTTTCTCATCTTTCTACTGCAAACTACCAAACCGCAAAGCAATGCTAAACATAACGCTTTTTATGAAATTTCTGAAAATAGTCACAAAGCAAGCATTTAACCCCATTATATACCCCACATTTTGTAACGTACCAGCAAAAGTCATCCTAAATATGAAAGCCAGGAGTGTACTGAACAGTTTGATGCCTGATATGAAAAGATTTACCATACTAGGTGGAATACAGAGATGGCCAAATGAAAATAGTACATATGAATTTTCACATATGACACTCTGACTGCTACAATACAAGCACCTGGTATGTGCATTATGCACCATAAGACCCCCTAACAGTATGGAGACCCTAGAAAACCATATATTTTCTGAAAGTACACATTCAGACGAATTTAAAGCAGGTAATTGCATATTTCTACTGAAAACTACCAAACCGCAAAGCAATGCTAAACATAACGGTTTTTATGGAATTTCTGAAAATAGTCATAAAGCTTGCATTTTACACCATTATATACCCCACATTTCATAACGTACCTGCATAAAGCATCTAAAATATGAACGCCAGGGGTGTACTGAACTGTTTGATGCCTGATATGAAAAGATTTACTATTCTGCACACAGAGACCTCCAAATGGTTATATAGCAGACAAAATTTCCATGGACAAAATGAAGCAACAAAGAACAGAGCAAAATGGTATAAAATCACTAAAATCCAACAAAACCGCAAAAATCAATGCTTTTTTTTTTCCCGCCTACTTTAATCAGCAGTCAGAATCAATGTTTCAATATTTTAGCATGGCCAAATAGGTTTTACGGACAGAAATAGGGGAACAACACCTTTGCAAAGCTGAAAATTTTATAAAATGGCTAAATATGCAATAAAATGACTAAAAATGCACCGAAATTGCAGTATAATCACCGAAATAACATACAAAAGGTATTGTGCAATGCAATTAGGAAATACGCTATTCGAAATGGCAATAAAACTGTTTTTTTCAGGCAAAAAAGACAATGCGATAAAAAAAAAAAAAACCTGGGAGAAGCAGGTCCAGATCATTCAGAAGGGCTGGAGGAAGAGAATGCAGCATCTCCCATGAAGATCCATTTGGAGAGGGCAGAGCTACAGTCCAGGAAGTGGAAGCAGCAGCAAGGCACGCAGTTTGCACGTGCCTGCTGCTGCATTTGGGGCCCCTGGGCGATCGTGCCTCAGGGGCCACTCGTTCCCGGCCCCTGCTCATTGCCTGGGGGCTGGGGAAACAAGCAAGCCGCTCCTCCATTCCCTAACCCTGCTGCAAAATGTAGAATCTACGTGCTGTGGCATTTCAAGTGTCATTCCACGTAGATTCTGGGGGGGTGGCACTTAAAGGGTTAAATAAAGAATGGTTCCGATATAGGTGTCTATATCAAAGAATTTTTTTTAAATTTAGAAGCCTAAATTTTGAATACAAATTACACTAAAATCCTAGCATATTTTTAAAGAAAAGGTAGTCCTGAACAAACACAGATTTAGTGCAACTGTGTTATACCCTTTAAAATCATTGCTGCAGAAAGGTCAGTGTTTACAGTATGACAAAGCCTTCAAGGAAGAAAATAAACTGGACACATATGATGACATTCTTGTGCGTGTCAAAGCATCATTGCCAATAAAATTGGCATGTGATACTTTCCAATATGGAATTAAAACTCTGATATCTCATATTTCTCATACAAAAGTGAAAGACCAAACACTGGTCACAATACTTCACAAAAACAAAGGAATGCAGTTCTATGCTTTATTTCTTGCTGGTTATGACTATGATACTGAATGTAAGCAGATGGCTGCACATACAAATGTAATGGACTGTCAAATTCTCTATTACCAGCTGAAGATGCAGTACTTTAGGGAAACATTTGAATGTTAATATGCATAAGAATAAATGGCTCCCTCCTGTGATTAAGCAAGAAATGGAGAAAGAGCATTCTCAAGCAAAACTTCATGCAGCAACTTTCAAAGATTGAAAGTATACCGATAAAATCCCTTACTACTCAAACAGATATTGACACTCCATACCTAGAGATTATTCAGAGAATGTTGCAATTGAGAGTAGTGGTTGAGCTGCATAAAGGCCATCTGAGATTAGCTAAACGTTTTCGGTGATGGACAGAAATTGGTTAGCAAATAGAGGAAATGGGAACAGTGGTTTAACTAAATATTACTGGGCCCCACAGCAAATTATTTTTCATGCCCCGAAAAAGTATCTATCGGTTTACCCGTTTCACCAATATATATAGAAATTGTATATGAATTAGGGTCTCATGGGGCCCCTATACCTCCTGGGTTCCCTGCAGCCGCAGAGTCAGCTTCCTCTGTTGTTACACCCCTGACTGGGAAACAAGTGCCATAGATGTCAGCAGGAGCTGTGCCTCAACCAACTCCAGTTTACGAGTGGAAATGAAGGTTCTGATTCATTCCTGGGAATGTTGCACTGTGGATAGCGGTTGTAAACAAAAAAGTCAGGTTTTCTTCATGGACTCTGCTAGCATGTCAACACTACAAATGTATACTACCCTGCAACAAAAGGTTTGGATGGAGGACTTGCTGAAGCCAGACGTCATTCACAATTCGAGAAATTGCAAGTTGAAAATCGGGGGACAAGAACAGAGAATCTTGAAGAAGCTCAGTATTGGAAAAGGTAATGGCAAGGCAATACTGAGGACCTAGTAAATGATTGCTCTGAAAGCTCCATGCAATTATACAGTAAAGTGGTGGACAATTCATTTTGCTGTTCATATTGGCCTTGCACAGTATGGTGGTTGTCTCAGTAAAAATACAAAAACAAAGCCTTGATGGACCTCCATCTACCAAACTTCTTTTGTCCCAACTCATGGTTTTACCTAGAGTAACAACCCCCAACAGAAGTGGATAGCACAGCCTAATCACCTGTGTGTCCAGATCACCAGTCCCCTCCACTAGAGCAGAATAATGTGTAAAAAAATAAATAAAGCATTAACTGCTTATTACCATGAGTCTTAAAGAGGAATAGATTTGTTAAATATTTGTTTAGTTATATGTGCACCCATATTTGGTTGAATTAGCCAATGCTGTTACTAGAGCCTGACATATTGGGATTTCTGGTAAATAGTCACTGTGTGAGTTTTTTTTCTGCCAATTTATTTTGCGGTGTTAATGGAGCTTCTTTCCTGCGGAGAATTATAGCTTTTACAGCACTGCGCAATATGTTGTCACTCTATAAATACATGTTAATACTAGGTACAGTATCTACTTGTATACGTGATTTCCTACATTCCATGAAGAAGTGTCATGAGGGTGATAATGATCCAAATTGGGATTTTTATAACCTTATTCTTCATACAATGGGGCACATTTACTAAGCTCCAGTGAAGGATTCGAAGGAAAAAAACTTCGAATTTCGAAGTTTTTTTGGGTACTTCAACCATCGAATAGGCTACTTCGACCTTCGATTCGAACTAAAAATCGTTCGACTATTCGATAGTCGAAGTACTGTCTCTTTAAAAAAAACTTCGACTACATACTTCGCCACTTTAAACCTACCGAGCTACAATGTTAGCCTATGTTGACCTTCCCCATAAGTTTTCTAAGCTGATCGAAGGAAAATCGTTCCATCGATGGATTAAAATCCTTTGAAACGGTCGATTTGAAGGATTTAATCGTTCGATTGAACGAATTTTCCTTCTATCGATCGATCGATCAAAGTATTTGCAGTAAATCCTTCGACTTCAATATTTAAAGTCGAAGGATTTTACTTCGATGGTCGAATATCAAGGGTTAATTAACCCTCGATATTCGACCCTTCGTAAATGTGCCCCAAATTGTAGTGAAGGTAATTAAAGGGGATCTGTCACACTAAGAACTAATTCCAACTCCTACTTTATGATGTTAGTCAAGCAAAATAATCTTCACTTACACTTTATAAATCTTGGAATTCAAAATCACATGAAGCAGGCAGGCACCATCTTGTGGGCATTGTTAATAAGGCAAAATCTTGTTTATGCACCAAAATGGAATAAATTAAAGGTGTATTTTAAGACCAATGTATTCAAAAAAGTATATAGTTTATTTATCAAGCTAAATTCTTAAAAACTGGCCAGCCAAGAAACACAATACATATACAATCAATAAAATTACATAAAAACAATTATCAAGTTACTCCAGGTGGGTGTTCTCCAATTCAGTAAATCAGTATAACGTACAAGGCAGATGAAAAACAGGTTTCCAATGGTTGCTGGGGTGTCCCCCACTCCCTTCTCTTTTTTTCTGCTGTAAATGCCCCTCAAAATAATTGTATTGATCTCACCAGATCCTGCGTTCCGGTCTTTCCACTGAGGCACAGCCAAGCATAGACTTCCAGTGATAACCAGCCTGTTCACTATTTCTCCATTTTGCAGGTACCTTTTTCTCCGAATATCCAGGATGGCGCCTGGTTCACTTCAGTGCGTGCGTTACACTGCGGAGCGCAATTCTTCAAATCTCCTCCCGATTTCCACTGTTATGCCGATTTTCACGGTCTTCACAATTTAGTGCGGCAGCACCCAGGTGGGGTGGATTAGGTTGGATTATTATTTTTTGTGTTTTTACGCTAATATCGAAAAAATCTTGAAAATCTGCAGTTTGCCTGTACTTAGTGAACTGTTAAATCGTGAAGACCATGAAAATCGGTAAAACAGTGGAAATCGTGAGGAAAATCTGAGAATTGCGCTCTGCAGTGGAACGCATGCGCTGAAGTGAACCAGGCGCCATCTTGGATCTTCGGGAAAAAGGTACATGCAAAGTGGAGAAATCGTGAACAGGCTGGTTATCACTGCAAGTCTATGCCAGGCTGTGCCTCCAAAAAATGACCTGAAGGCAGGATCTGGTCAGGCCCGGATTTGTGGAAAGGCCATCTAGGCCCGGGCCTAGGGTAGCAGGATTTTAGGGGGGCGGCATGCTGCCCAACCACATCCACATTGGTTCAAAAACACTTGGGATGCACTGGAGATACAATAATTTTTTAAATTTCCCATGCGCCAATACCCATTGCTCCGGTCCAGATGATAAAAATTTGCACGAATAAAGTGGAGGGGACAGGGGCGACGAACGGCAGTGGGCCTAGGGGTGCCACTATGTAAATCCGGCCCTGGATCTGGTGAGATCAATCCAATTATTTTGGGGGGCATTTACAGCTGGAAAAGTGGAGGGAATGGGGGACGTCCCAGCAAATCCCTTTGGAAACCTGATTTTCATCTATAGCCTTATACAAATTATCTTGATAATCCACTGAGAGAAGTACCTTGTACCGATTTACTGAATTGGAGAACTATAACGCACACCCTAAACACAAAAAAAACTTTTCTAAGTTAGAGAACTTTAACTCACAGCTTTCCTTGCTATTTCATATATTTTCATAACCAAGGAGTATATATTGCATTATTAAAATTTAACCACCCACCTAGAGTAACTTAATAATTGTTTTTATGTAATTTTATTGATTGTCTATTTATTGTGTTTCTTGGCCGGCCAGTTTTTAATAATTATGTTTGATAAATAAATTATATACTTTTATGAATACATTGATCTTAAAATACACCAATTCATTTATTCCTTTGATTTTGCATTATCCTCAATAGGACCTTGAGGATAGAGGGTGTTTTTTTGACCAGTGGGAAAGGTTTTCCTTAAAGGGGCTGTTCACCTTCAAACAACTAGTTGTTTTCAGATAGATCACCAGAAATAACTTTTTCCAATAACTTTCTATTTTCTATGTGTGACAGTTTTTCTAATATTGAAGTGTAAAGTGTCATTTCTCTCCTTCTGAAGCAGCTCTGGGAGGGGGGTCGTCGATCCTCTAAACAGGGGAGGAACTAGGGGTAGGCAGAGTAGGCACGTGCCTAGGGCGCAGAGCTGGGAGGGCGCCAGGCACGTACCTCCTCTGTCGCCTACCCCAAGTCCGGTTCCCTTCTCTTGTCGACTTTTCGTGCTTCGTGCGCTTCTGCACATGCGCAAATGCAAGCTCAAATTCGCGCATGCGCACGCAAATTTGCGCATGCGAGTACAAATGCGCGCACACTATACACACGCCGCGAGTGCCAGGCCTGCCATGTGGGCCTGCCCAGCGTGGCACGGCACTGCCTGTAAACCAGTGCTGTGGTACCGAGGGCCAAAATTTTACCACCCATATTACCACAAGTACTTTTAAGATCATATCCACAATGACGGTGGTAGTACACCAAAAAACCAAATGGTTGGTGCTCACTGCAGGCAAATACCTCATCACTCATATGTGAAAAATTGAAGTCATGTCAAAAACATACCCTTAAATCCATATGCCTCATCCTCCCCTGTGGATAATACAACAACCCCCCAACACATGATATGGGGCCCTTAACAACAATTTCCAAATACTAACAAACCCCTAACAGGCTTACATTCCACAGGCAGCATAGGGCAAGCAGAGAATGGCACACCCAAGCAGCACTGGGCAAGCAGAGAATGGCACACCCAAGCAGCACTGGGCAAGCATAAAATGGCACACACAGTGAGGCAGGGCCGGGCCAAGGTATTTTTGCACCCTAGACAAGGGCTTCAATCAGTGCCCCCACCCAGTCCTGCATTACCATTTCCCACCTTACCAGTCATATAGCCCCCTGTACCTGTGCCAGCACCTATCATATTACCTCCATTTGTACCATATGCGAATGGCAGTCAATCCCTCAGATTGCCCCCAGGCCCCAATTTGTACTTGTGCCAGCATAAGCCAAAACATCCATCATATTTTTACCCCCAATCTGTACCTATGCCAGCATCAACCAAAATAATCCATCATATTGCCCCAATTTGTATCTGTTCCAGCAGTAGCCAAAAATCAACCATATTGCCCCATGTACCTGAGCCAGCAGCAGCCAATCCCTTATATTGCCCCCAATCTGTACCTGTGCCAGCATCAGCCAAAAAATACACATTATTGCCTCCATATATGTACTTGTGCCCAGGGCCGCCATTAGAAATCACGGGGCCCCGTACAACAAAATTTTTGGGGCCCCCCTGGGCCCCGCCCACACTGACGACCAAGCTCCACCCCATATCCCGCCTACTCCACATCGCAGTTAAAAGACCACACAGACATCAGCGCTAAAAAAGTAACCCCCCCCACACAAGTTGTAAAAAGCTATTGATGGTCAGGGCCCCCTTATAAAAAATTGGGGCCCCAAAAAAAAAGATTAAATTTTTTTTTTTAAAAAACATTGGTGGCAGGGGCCCCCTTATAAGTTAAAAAAAACTTGGGGCCCCAACAAAAAAAAATGTAAAAAAACTAAAAAATAAACAAACATTGGTGGCAGGGGCCCCCTTATAAGTTAAAAACAAATTGGGGCCCCAAAAAAAAATTTGAAAAAAAAATAATTTTTTTTTGAAAAAAAAAAAAAAAAAAAAAACTGGTGGCAGGGGCCCCCTTACAAGTTAAAAAAATTTGGGGCCACCAAAAAGAAAATTAATTTTTTTTTTAAAAAAAAAACAAAAAAATACAATGGTGGCAAGGGGCCCCTTACGAGTTAAAAAAAAAATTGGGGCCCCAAAAAAAAAGTTTTAAAAAAAAGATTGGTGGCAGGGGCCTAAAGAATATTAAAATAATATTAAATAATATTAAAAAACTGGTGGCCAGGGGATTAAAAAAAAAAAAAAACACAAACCGGTGTTCAGTAGGATTGAACTCATGGCTTCAGTACTTCAACTTCGCCTCCTTTCGTGACTTCGGGTCTTTTCACCGCTTCAGGACTTCAATTTCGGCTGTTTTCGTGACTTCGGGTCTTTGCGCTGCTTCAGGACTTCGGCTTCGGCTGTTTTCGTGACTTCGGGTCTTTTCGGCGCTTCGTGACTTCGGCTTTTTCCGTGACTTCGGGTCTTTTCGGCGCATCGGCTTCGGCTTTTCGGCACTTCCGCATTCGGCACGCAAGAGGCAAGACGTACGGCTCGGGCGCTCGTAAGGGGGGCCCGGATCTTCAAAAAATGCAGCGCTGCCGGGCCCCCCTTCATGCCCGGGCCCGGTACGCTTGTCCCCCCTGTCCCCCCCTGATGGCGGCCCTGCTTGTGCCAGCAGCAGACAAATATCCATCATATCATCTGTTTACCTGTGCAAGTAGCAGCCAAGATATTGCCCACAAATATGTACATGTGCCAGCAGCTGCCAAAAGGGAGCTGGGGAGTGATTCTGTTTGGAAAGTTGAAAAACTATTAAAGGCCAAACAAATCAGGGTTTAAAAAACAAAGGAAATTCCCATTAAAAGTGTTCCCCCCTATGATTGCGCCCTAGGTGGGCGCCTACTCTGCCTGCCCCTAGTTCCGGCCCTGCAGGGAGGGAAGGCAGAACAGAGCAGGAGACAAGGAAAGCTATCATTCTACTATGTACATACAGTGACACAGTGCTGGTGCTCCATTAGCATTTTGAATAAGGTGTGAACAGGTGAACAATGTGGGCAGTTTCAGTCTGGGTTTCAGGTGTGAACAGTAAAGGCCTTTAGGATATAAACAATAGAGGTGTCACAAGTGTGAACAATACAGGAGGATCACAGGTGTGAACAATACAGGGGGTTAGAGTCTGAATTTCAGGTTTAAACAATGCAGGGACCAGTTTATCTTTGTAGTGATACCTTTTAAATTTTACATATGGTAAACAGACACAGCATCTGGGGGGCACAGAAGGGGGGGTCGCGGGCCGCCAGTTGGACAACCCTGCTGTAAACTGTTCCAAATGGATACATTTAGTTGATACATTTCTTATCTTTGTCCCTGCTGAGCAGAATCTCTGGGTTTCATTACAGGCAGCTGTTAGAATTGATACAATTGTTGCTAATACGTCAGATATGCTGCTGAGAAATGTATCAACTCAATGTTGCAAAATTGTAACAGTTCAGAGTCTGCACCTGAATTACTGAGCTGCCAGACTGAAATACCAGAGACACTAACATTCACCTTTAAACTTAGATTTTGGAAAAAACGTAATAAATAAATAATGGAAAGTAATTGAAAAAAGTCTTTATTTCTGGGGAACAATCTAAAAACAACTGAATTGGAAAAAGTGTTTGGAAGGTGAACAACCCCATTAATGCCACAATACCTCAAATAATAATCAATTAGATGGTGAGGAGAGAAGGGGAATGTGAGGAGTGACAAGGAAGTGCAAAATGGAAAGTGAAACTGCCTGCTCTGCCTCTGGATGGGCAGACAATATATGACAGCGGAGATTGTTAAAAGACAAGAAAAGTCTTTCTGACATGAACTATCCCACTAATAAAGGATATGCTGCTGAACATAGTCGCTAAGTTAAGTGTCTCCATGGCTTACATTCGCCTATTATAGTAACTTTAAACCGCAATGCATATTTGCCAGAATGCCGTAATCAATATGGCCGATGTGATTTCTTGCGTAGAGAGTACAGCTCATATACAGCTATCTGAAGGTGCTCTTCTGTGTATGCACCACCACGCTAAAAAGATCTAATGTGCATACACCCAGACTTGGCCTTTTTTTAAGAGTCCAGTGGATTATCGGTTGTTCACAAAAAGAAGTCAGCGATTTCTTTTTTTCTGTGTACTGCTGCAGGCAAATGACAAATGGCAAATGAGTGTGATGCGGATTAAGCAACTGTACTTACAGGACTAAGGTAACTTTTATTAGAAGATTTATGGGGTTATTTATCAAGGTCCGAATTTATGTCAATATCGGCTGTAACAAACTCCGATCTAACCCGCTCGGGTTTTTAACACCTTATTTATTATTACATTTGGCCGAAAATTACCCTTGCGGGAAAAGCTATGATTTTCACGATTTTTTCTTGGAATTTCCCCGAAAACTCACGAAAGCTCTGAAAACCCCCGACACAACCAAAAATCAATGGGACTGTTCCCATTGACTTTTATGCAACCTCGACAGGTTTGAGATGCCATGGTTTTATATTCGAGCTTTTTATCCATAATTTTATCCATTTTTTAAGCCTATTATAACACAACAAATCACAATTTTTTTTGATTTCAGGGAATTTCGGGCATTCAGATCTTAGGAAATAACCCCCTTAGTGTTCCACAGACTTTCCTTGTCCTTTAAATGAGTTTATAATGGGTATGGATTTTTGAATGAAAAAAGAATTTGGGTTTCTTGCTTAATTTTAAAATTACTTTTATAATACAGCTTTTTATGTCTAGGTGACATGTCCCCTTTAAGCAAGGCAATTTGGAGAAACCGCACACCTCACAAACCTGAGCAGAGCTTCCTGGTGTTCGGCAGTAGGGGAATCGGCAACCACCCAGTCAGGGTACGCGGAAAGATCACCGGCACACAGGAGTTTGTTCAGCAGGGCAAGCCCTTGCAATTTTAATAATGCAGTGCAACGTTTCGGGGCATGCCCCTGCTTGACAAAGGGGTGTGCCCCAAAACGTTGCACTGCATTATTAAAATTGCAAGGGCTTGCCCTGCTGAACAAACTCCTGTGTGCCGGTGATCTTTTAAGCAAGGTAAATGCCCCGAGTGGGTTACTGTGGTAACAAAAGTGCATTCGTCTTCACAGGTCTTTCATTTTTTTTTTTTATTCCAAGCATTTTTATTTTTTTTTTTTAACATCTTCCCCAAAACATTACAATTTTGTGTGTGTGAAGTTTTTCATTTAACATCAAACTCATACAACATATTCTAAGGGGATTATTTATCAAATGTTTTGAACTCACAACTTGAATGGTATCTTATTTAAGAAAAAACTTGAATTGAAAAAAAAATCGAAAAAAAGTTCTGTAAATCGCTCAAATTACATCATGCAGGTTATACAGTACATCTTCAAACGGTTCAAGGGACCTCTGCCATTGACTCCTACATTACCTCGACAGGGTTTGGATGGTGTATTTCCAAGCTAGAAAAATTTGATAATAAATCTAGAAAAATTAGATTTTTTAAAAAACTTGAAAAATTTGCGTTTTTGTTTAACACAAAAAAAATCAACTCGAAATTTCATGGAAAACACAACTCGAACCTTAATAAATTTGCCCCTAAGTTTCTAAATATTTTTGCAGTGAAATATGAATTGTGATTTCCAACAATTACTTATTTTAGTTAAACCCTGTATTATGAATAGACAGAGAACATTAAACACTTTGTAAATTGATCCAACAAAAGAGTCTATTAGGGATCATTACAAATGGGGCAAAGCGCAAAGTGCAATAAGCAAGCCTAAAATACTAACCCCCATATGTAGTAAAAGGTATTATGTTTACCATTAGCAGTAACCCTTTGCAATTACTAGGAGGTTTACTTTTAAACAGTTGACCATTTTATTCTACCAGCTGATCGGTTCCTATTGCACCTGGGCAAACTTAATAGGGTTGTGTAATAAAAGGCACTACGTGTCTAGTAACCAATCAACAGGTAACATTTACTGGCCAGATGTTTGAAAACAAACATCTGATTGGTTGCTATGAGTTACTAGATGTGTGCAAACGTACATTACCAGGTTAGTTTTTACAATGTACCTGCCTGCTACAGTTGCAACTGTTTGCGCTCCCTGAATGAAGTGTAAACAGTTGCACTTGTTTCTGTATCAAGCACTTCCCATGCCTGCCAATTATGCATAGAAGAGAGGGTTACATTAGCAGGACCTAGGCACCCCCTCTCATGCCCCTTGCTTGTTTGTCATTTGTGACGTGAAAAAAAGTAGAGCCTGGGGACACAAGGGGTTCAGTGCAAAAGCTGGCACAAGGGCACAGAGTGAAGCATCTCTGCACCAACAACAAGCATAACCGTGAAGTGTACTGCATGCTGATGGGCGCAATTGGAGCACATAAGTGCAGGTAGCCTTTGTACCTGATGTTAGTAAATAAGCCCTCATGATTTCCACTATACAAATTCTCTGAATTTTGTGGGACATAGGAGCCAGAAGTATACAAATCTGTGGTTCATAAGTAAATGTTCAGAAATAGAAAGGGGAAGTTATTTTCACAAGTTCTCTCCATCCAGACAGCGTCTGATTTAGAAATGCTGTGATCCAAGGGCTTTTAGTATATTCCTGGCATCCTTGCAGCTTAGTGAGACATGTCACGTCTTATAATCTCAGCCACTATAAAAGAGGAAGAACAAATATTAATGTATTCAACTAGTAGTCTCTACTACTGTTATCATCTGAATCAGTGCCCATCAATTTTTTTTTTTTCAATGTTTGTTTATCCTTTTTATGTTCTCTGTCTATAAAAACTGTGTAAATTGAATCAAATCTCCTTTAATCAGATGGTTTGTAATATTGTTTCATGTGTCAGATCCACGAGTGCAGAGAATGTAAACTGTCAGACATATACTGCTTTTAATAACAATTACATTTTCAAATAACTTTTTATACATTGAAAATGTTGATGTATATTGTATAGTTACATAAAATTATTTTTGTACAAAAAGTTGTTGGGTGACAGGCCCCTTCAAAAATGGTAGTTTTACCTGTACAGGGATACAAAAAAATTTCATAAAAGGTAAGTTTTTTCAGTACTGTTTCTAGTTTGTAAATGATTATCCTTTATTTATATAACAGCAAAATATTCTGCATATGACCCAACCTGCCACTAATCCTATAATAAAGTTTTGCTGCTAATACTAAAGTTTTTTTTTTTACTAAACTCCGAATTTATCTGGTTGGGTTTTTTGGGGCAAAACTCAAATTTTTCATTTTTTTTTTAAAAACTCAAATTTTTCAAGATTTATTAAAGCCTGAAGCTACAAAAAGCCCAAATCCGAAAATCTGTCATCTCAGTCCTGCAAAGGTTATGTTTAAGTCAATGGCAGAGCAGAGGTCCCTATCCTATTTGGAAGTTTCTTTTTGGAAGGGGGGGGGGGAAATGTACGATTCAGGTTTCCCCTTGATTTTATCAAGTTTTTATCCGAACCAATTAAATCAAGCTTTTCTAATAATAAATAAGGTAAATGAGATCAATTGGGATTTTAGTATAATAAATAATAACCCTCTAAATGTACATTGAATTAGTACACTGAAACATCCACTGATATGTAATACAATCTAATTAAACTATAGCTACTTTTGAATGTTTTTGTATTTTTTACAGCAAGCACGAAGACCTATTAAAAATGGCACTTTCCCTTGCTTAGCATGTAATTGCTGCTTCAACTGCCAACGTGGTGAGGTAATTTATCACTCACACAAAGGCACCCCGATAAAGATTAAGGGACATTTCACCTGTTCTTCCACATTTATAAAGCACTGCGTATCTTGACAGCGCTATATAAATAAATGATAATGATGATTTGTGGTTAATGTGATTAAGTGCCCGTGTAGCCTGCAGTATGTGGGACAAACGTCCCGCATGGTCAAAGATCGCATACGCGAACATAAGTCTGCAATTAAAACTAATAAGACAGAACAAGTTGTGGCCTGCCATTTCGTGGAGAAAGGACATGGAGTCCAGCAGTTAAAATATCAGGTGGTAGATGGGGTCCCAATTATACATAGACGGGGCAACAGATTAAAAGAACTACTTAAAAGAGAAGCCATGTGGATTCAATGCTAGGCACACTTACCCCATCTGGTCTTAACAGGGAGTACAAATTGCATAAAATCTTTCGATAAATTATTTATCTTGCACAGTATTTTAAGAGTTTTTTTATATATATATATATTTTTTTAGAATTTGGATTGATGTATCTATGGATAGGTCCAAGTGATTTATCAGGATGGATTTGCTATATACAATGTTACATATTGATGTTGCAATAATGTGCATAACCATAATTTTAAGGTAATTCAGCTGTGTTTTTGTATATGAATTGGCCACTAGATGGAGGATAGAGGATATAAAATGTTTTCACTAACTTGCATTCAGTAGCTTGAAAAAAGGCGATTGTGAGCCTGAAACGTCGCTATTGTTTTTCTGTCCAAAATAAAGCCCTTTTGGAATAAAGGCTTTTTAAGAAATAATTCACGTGTGGTGCTGTCTACTCATTGATTTTATGTACTTTTTACAACATGCTGCCTTCTCTTACCATCATCCAAAGTGATATCCTGCGGGTCTGTAGTCTGAAAGTTTATATCACTGTCCACAAGCTCAGATTTAATGCCCAGAGATATATCAGTGGGATGGGATGAAGTGGAGTTCTGTCTGTGGCGAGTAATGGTAGGAGACAAGGAATTACCCCTTTGCCTGCAATCATGAGTGTGAGAAGATGGTTGTCCACAGTGGGGCATGGCAGTAAGAGATGATGATGGTAATATGGGTATATCGGAGCTGAAACACTGGTAAGGTATGGACTGCTTCTCAAGAGATGAATAGATGGAGACTGGATAGTTTTCCATGGTTTCAGAGTCAGCAGTGCATGGGGAAGAGCTGGTGCATGGTTCTGAAGTATGGTAAGAGAAAGATTTAACAGGAATAAGTGAAATATCTGTACATAGACTTGAAATCATGATATTTTGCTTGGGATTATGAAAAATGCTTGTGATAAACCGATTGTACTGTAATGACAAGTGTATTAGCAAATGCAGTGCATAAAGAATCTAAACTAGAGCTGGATGAGTGATGCCACTTACCACTTACATCTTGCTGACATATTATGGTCATGAGCCCCTGACCAAATTAGATAAATAGATTTCACCAGCTCACTTCATAGGACCAAAAGCCAATCATTTGGTTGCTGTAAAGTCAGAGGGTGAAAGTTATTTCCTTAGTAAAAATACCTACCTAATATATGTGGAACCTCATGCTTTAGAGAAGATGTAAATGTTGACTGATTAGGGCATCCTACACCAGGTGGAGATGGAGATTTAAGAGTTTTACAAATGGATATTTGGTCTTGGAAAATTAGGTTGGTATGAATCGTGCGAAGATCAGAAATGCTTCTCCCCTTAGCTACAGAAACTGCTGTAGCTTCTTGCAGATCTGCATCTTCTAAGTTTTCATGCTTCAATAAAACTATGGAGACAGAAAGAGATTTTGTATTGAAACACTTCACCCATTATTAGTAATAGATTATGTGGCTGATTTATTAACATTCATATATTTCCTCAAATCCAAAAATGTTAGATCTATAAATCCTGCATTTTATGTTTTTTTTATTTTATAAAAATGTTAAATTTTAAAAAAAATCTTTTCAAAAACAGATTTCAGTGCAGAAGTCTGCTGCAGCAGCACTATTAACTGATGCGTTTTGAAACATTCAAGACAGAATCCCTTTAAAGCTGAACAAAATATATAGGGTAGAAATGTTGTACATTATGTTTTAGGACTTCTATACCAGCCCAATGCAAACATCAGCCCTTTAGCAGTAAAGATCTGTGTTTCCAAAGATTCTACAGCAGCTCCCCATCTTCTTTTCTACAGATTCACTGCACATGCTCTGTGCTGCTGTCAGTTATCTGTGCTTTAGGGCTGACAAACAAGATACTAAATATATACAACATCAATGTCACAATATACAATAATACAATACAATAATGACTGTTACATAGCAGCTCAGAAACTAGCACAATTCACATTATAATTTAATAATCAGTTCTGTAGCATCAGCTTATATGACAGGCAAACCTCATTTCCTGCTTGATGATTTGCAACAACCTAGGGCTTAGCTTCTCAGCAGCTGCTCAAGGCACACCGAGCATGTGTGTCGCAGACACTCAGGGCCGCCATCAGGGGGGGACAGGGGGGACAAGCGTACCGGGCCCGGGCATGAAGGGGGGCCCGGCAGCGCTGCATTTTTTTGAAGATCCGGGCCCCCCTTACGAGCGCCCGAGCCGTACGTCTTGCCTCTTCAGTGCCGAATGCGGAAGTGCCGAAAAGCCGAAGCCGATGCGACGAAAAGACCCGAAGTCACGGAAAAAGCCGAAGTCCCGAAGTCACGAAGCGCCGAAAAGACCCGAAGTCACGAAAACAGCCAAAGCCGAAGTCCTGAAGCAGCGCAAAGACCCGAAGTCACGAAAACAGCCGAAGCCGAAGTCCTGAAGCGGTGAAAAGACCCGAAGTCACGAAAGGAGGCGAAGTTGAAGTACTGAAGCCATGAGTTCAATTCTACTGAACACCAGTTTGTGTTTTTTTTTTTTTTTTAATCCCCTGGCCACCAATGTATTATTTTAATATTCTATAGGCCCCTGCCACCAATCTTTTTTTTAAAACTTTTGTTTTTGGGGCCCCAATTTTTTTTTTAACTCGTAAGGGGCCCCTTGCCACCATTGTTTTTTTTTGGGTTTTTTTTTTTAAAAAAAAAATTAATTTTCTTTTTGGTGGCCCCAAATTTTTTTAACTTGTAAGGGGGCCCCTGCCACCAGTTTTTTTTTTTTTTCAAAAAAAAATTATTTTTTTTTAAAATTTTTTTTTGGGGCCCCAATTTGTTTTTAACTTGTAAGGGGGCCCCTGCCACCATTTTTTTTTTTTTCAAAAAAATTTTTTTTTCTCCAAATTTTTTTTTTGGGGCCCCAATTTGTTTTTAACTTATAAGGGGGCCCCTGCCGCCAATGTTTTTTTTTTTTTTTCAAAAAAAAATTAATTTTTTTTCAAATTTTTTTTTGGGGCCCCAATTTGTTTTTAACTTATAAGGGGGCCCCTGCCGCCAATGTTTTTTTTTTTTTTCAAAAAAAAATTAATTTTTTTTCAAATTTTTTTTTGGGGCCCCAATTTGTTTTTAACTTAGAAGGGGGCCCCTGCCACCAATGTTTGTTTATTTTTTAGTTTTTTTTACATTTTTTTTGTTGGGGCCCCAAGTTTTTTTTAACAGGGGGCCCCTGCCACCAATGTTTTTAAAAAAAAAAAAATTTTAATTTTTTTTTTTTGGGGCCCCAATTTTTTTTATAAGGGGGCCCTGACCATCAATAGCTTTTTACAACTTGTGTGGGGGGGGGTTACTTTTTTAGCGCTGATGTCTGTGTGGTCTTTTAACTGCGATGTGGGCGGGATATGGGGCGGAGCTTGGTCGTCAGTGTGGGCGGGGCCCAGGGGGCCCCAAAAATTTTGTTGTACGGGGCCCCGTGATTTCTAATGGCGGCCCTGCAGACACTACTAACTAAATCCAAAATGGGAAGCTCTTGTAACAACTTTGAAGGCCTGGACCATTACTACAATAGGGATGCTGAACCTTTGTGCTGGTTCAATAAATTCAGTATATAATATGGCATTTCTAGCCATATTATTTTTTAGTTCTCCTTTAAATGCAAAAGCCATGAAAACCCCAGATACAAAACTTCCCATCTAAAACCTGATGAGGTCATGTCGGAGTAAATGGGAGCTGTCCTTGACAAATTGTAAAATATTAATTTAATTTCAGGTTTTAGAGATTCACAGGTTTTTTTTGCTTGTAATTGCACAACAATTGTTATGAAGATGAGGATTTCAAGGATTTTGTACTTGTAGTCGTTCTGTTCTTTATATTCAGATTTTTTAAGGAAATATGCAAGCTTTTTAAAAATGGAAGTTTAGTCAAGGTTCAAATAACCTCTAAAATTACACAAATCTGAATTGTAATAAATAAGGCCCTAAGTGTTTGTTTTTCAAGTGGATTGCTGACCCATGTCTTAATCAATACTCAAATTAAAACTTGATATTAGCTTAATTACAAAGCCAACCTCACACAACTGAGGAGTCATTTGATAATGGCGTCCTTTTTAATAGACCAGATTCTAATAAATTAAATATGGACAGTGACATAACTACCAGGGGAGCAGCAGATGTGACTGAACCTGGGACCACTGGAGATGCCCGTGTCCCCTAGATACGCCACTGGTCCAGGACCGGATTGTATTCACCTGGTACAAATAGGGCTCAGCTCTGTGATTCTATTATTCAAACATGGTGGCAGGAAAGCTTTTTGAGGGGGGAAATAACTAATAAGATACTGGAATTTGTGATGTGCAGGCCAGCCCGAAACCCGGGCATGCGGGTTTGGGCCGGTTCCTGCACAAAATCTTCGGGTCACAGGTCCTGTTCTCCCCACCCACGACCTAGCCCAGAGAATAGGATGCGCACTGTAACCTCTTCCTATTTGTAACATTTAACACTAATCACCACAAAAAAAATACAGGTCTAACATTTTAAATCAAACATTTGTCATGCCATCAAATGATATTTGAGATAACTGACCTGGAGTGTAGTTCAATCTTTGAGACTGGCTTCTTTTTCTTTTCCCATTACACACATAAAACTGCACTTGGACATCTGCTGTTATGGACTTGTTCTGATATGCTGGTATTTCCACAACTATGCTATTCTGAAAGACAGCATTATATTGTATCTTTTAGATCAGTGCTGAAGACTTAACCCCTTTTCCTACTAACAAAACATAATACACCACATTATTTATATTACCCCAGTGAGCCATGTAGTAAATTAGTTTTCCAGAAAAACAGCAGGTCTGCACAGGACAATATCTTTCTCTCTCTCTCTGTAGTTTTTTTTTTATTATCAGTTAATTTCTGTGTAACAGTTTTAGTGGTGCAGAAGTCAACATACACAAAACACTACTTTAGACTTTGGGGTACAGCAGTAAAGTTTACCACTGCATCAAGTGTGAAGGAAGTCACTCTCCGGATACCCATGACATCATCAAATACCACCCACAAGTCACATGCCAGTGGAGAGACAGATGGGACACCAGCATAAAGGAATTGTCAGCAGAGGCTTCCACAGACAATGGTTTTATATGGGATGTTCCCAAGACACCAAAAGCTGCAGAAGGGGAGAAGGTTCAAGTGCAGCAATTGCAAAACTACTCATTTGGCAAGCCAAAAACCACGCAAACTAGTAGTATGTGATGAATGGAGATATGATGCTCTTTAATTTTGCCCAACTAATTTCTGTATGTATGTATATGTATATATATATATATATATATATATATATATATATATATATATATATATTATTTTATTGCTTGGTCAGTCAGAGTATACAATGTTCAAAATGGACCAGCACACCAAATCTTTAATCAGAAAAAGGTTTATTTCAACATCACTCACGTGTCCAACGTTTCGGCCCACATTAGGGCCTTTATCAAGGATAAGTGCAAGTGGTTATGTGGGTGTTTAAATTCAAAAAAAGTGGGTGTCAAGATGACGTCATTAACAATCAATTAATGCAAATAGGTGTCCTAATACATTCAACCAAGCAATGTGTTTCAATTCCAAATCTAGTCTTTAGGTGTCAGCATTGTACCAATTTCACCATTTTCTCTTTTTGTATAATAATGCCTGTGATTTCCATTTTTGTGGGGAATTTTACATGATCGTATATGATCATGTGATCATGTGTGATTAAAAAGATTTAATTGTATATGTTTACAATGTGTGCCAAAAATAATTAATTAAAAACAATAAAAAAATATTTTGCAAAGAAAATTCTTTAGTCTCTTACTGGACTGCTTACTTTGTCTCAGCATAGTAGAGCTATAATCTCCATCTAAAAGAAAAGAATATATATTATAAACATTGTTGCTACTCATACTCTGTTACACATTTTGTTATCATGTTTCGTTTCTCTATTTGTCATTTTCAATTGAGTGTGGAAAAACTTTAAGTTAGGAAACCATTAAGGGTTAATTGCCCACTTAACCCCTTGGGTGCCACACAGTCTAGCTCATGTATCCAGAATGCTTCTTTCTTCAGAAGCATATCATCATAGTTTCCCCCTCTAGGTTTTTTGGATATCTGGTCAATTGGCATGCACCTGAATGCCGCTGGACTGTGCCTTGCTTCAGCCCAATGCTTCGCTACAGGGTGTTGGGCGATGTCCTGTTTTTTGCTCTTATTTTTTGCAGTCTATCTGGATCTAGAGCTGCTCTTATACTTGACCTGTGCATTGCAATACACTCTTTCAATTGTATGATGGTTTTCCCGCAGTACACTAGTCCACATGGCCATTTTATTATGTATACCACCATTGTTGAGTCACATGTCAATTTCTGTCGAATAGTATATTTCCTGCCTGTCTGTGGGTGAGCAAAGTGGGTCCCTTGTATCAAAGTTCCACACATCACACAGCCTGTACATTTGTACACCCCTGGTTATGAAGATGTACACTTATAAACCCCTGGTCGTTCAGGATTACAAAGAGAACACGGTGCACCGCTGGCAGCAGGGAACGGAAGTGAGCAGACGCAGAGTGGAATGGAGAACACGGAGATCCCCAGCACGCTCCGCAACCAGTGCAGCGTCGGAAAGCGAAGGGGAGATGAGCGCACAAGAATCGCCAAGCCCACAGATTTCTTTTTTAGGGGAACGCCAATGCAACAGCAAGGACCCAGGAAGGCCTCCCGTCGCGGGGGTCGCAAGTGCGCCCGCAGGCACCCGACCACAACGGATACAGACAGAGGAAGATCTGATATTCAACTTGTCTTCACACCAGCTTACACACCCAGAGAAATCGCTGCTGCAAAAAGGACTTGGGATACGTGCCCATGGTGAGTGGCAATTTATTTTCTCATTTTTTAGACAATTATAAATTTACTAGACAACCAAGACTCAGAGAACGTTTTGGGGGCACTGTGGGTGTATCTGACAATACTCTGGGCGCTAGCACAGTGATTTCTGAAGGTGCCACAGATGCCACGAGCACAGGACCGCGGGAATTGGATGTATCCAATACAAGGGGTTTAGATATTGAGGAGACAAACCCACCCACCACGAGCAGGTTTAAACCAAGGAGTGATTATGATCCATAGTATGAATGCATCTATAAAAACATATAACCGCATGTTAAATATAGACATGTCTACCCACCATAACGTTAAACACAAATGGAGGGGCAATCTCAAAGCAGTTGAAAGGGAGGCAATTAAGTCCTTAAAACAAAATACTAATATCATAATCAAAACTGCTGATAAGGGAGGAGGGATAGTAATCATGGATTACAGCTATTATAGACAAGAGCTTCTAGCTGGAGTGTGCCTTGCTTCGGCCCAATGCTTCACTACAGGCTGTTGGGCGATGTCCTGTTTTTTGCAGTCTATCTGGATCTAGAGCCACTCTTATACTTGACCTGTGCATTGCAATACGCTCTTTCAATTGTCTGATGGTTTTCCCGCAGTACACTAGTCCACATGGGCATTTTATTATGTATACCACCATTGTTGAGTCACATGTCAATTTCTGTCGAATAGTATATTTCCTGCCTGTCTGTGGGTGGGTAAAGTGGGTCCCTTGTATCAAAGTTCCACACATCACACAGCCTGTACACTTGTACACCCCTGGTCGTTTAGACAAAAAATGTTGTAAATTAGCTTTTTTGTATTTATCCACAGGATCGGAGGGGCTCAAAGTTTCTTTTAAGTTTCTACCCCTTTTGAAACTAAATTTCGGTTTCAAAAGCAGGTATTTGGAAATAGCCTCATCCGTGGGCCAGTGCTCTACCACACTTTTTTTAATGGACATACTGTTCATATCGTACTGACTAACATAATAAAGATCTTTCTTCCTGTTAGTTTTATTACTTCCCTTTAGTCTTGACTGCTCACCCATAACCTCAGTGCGATCCAGGGAGAGTGCCCAATTTCTAGTGTCTGATAGTAGTTGCGCTGGGTATCCCCTCTTCAAAAATTTGTCCTGCATATCCAACAAGTCTTCGTCTCTCTTAGCTCGATCACTATCTATTCTTACTACACTCAACATTTGCGACTTGGGGAGGGAGTTCAGTAGGTGTTTTGGGTGGTTACTATGGTAGTGTACTAGGGTGTTCCTATCCGTAGGTTTCGTGTAGATGCGTGTCTGTAGTGACCCTTTATCCTTATATACAGTAACTCTACATCCAAAAAGTTCATACATTGCAAGTCATATTTTACAGTAAATTTTACAGGGCTGTCCAATCTATTCAATTGCTCTACAAACTCCTCTAGGTCTCTGGAGGGACCTAACTATAGGAAGAACAGGTCATCGATATACCTCCTATAGAAGGCTCCATGTTGCCTGAATTAGAGGGTGACTTAGTATGTAATCCTTTTCAAATTTACACATATATGCATTCGCGTATACTGGGGCCACTTTTGACCCCATCGCTGTCCCCGTGCTTTGTACATAAAAATTGGTCTCAAATATGAAATAGTTCTTGTGTAGAATGAACTATATTAATGTGAGCAAAAATTTGATTGGAGGCCCTTTGTACAATGGATTTCTGGTTATTAGCTCACGCACAGCCTCCATACCAGCATCATGTGGGATGCAGGTGTAGAGACTCTGCACGTCATTGTAACCAGTATCATCCGTGATATGTCTAAATCAATACTTTGTACGACATGCAAAAAGTCATTTGTATCTTTTACATAGCCATAAATATTCTGGATGCATGGCTGTAATACATAATCCACATATTCGGCTATGCCCTCATTAAGTGATCCATTGGGCGAAATTATTGGCCACCCTGGTGGTCTTTGGGCATCCTTATGCACTTTTGGTAATGTATAGATTACTGGTCGAACAGGATGCAGAGGTAAAAAATATTTAAACATGTCTCTTGTAATCCAGCTTTTATTCATAGCCATATTCAGAATTGTGTCCAGTTCACTGCTGAACTTCTCAGTCGGATCAAAGGTCAGTTCTGGTATTTGGATGTATCTGACAACTGGGATAGAAGCTCTTGTCTATAATAGCTGTAATCCACGATTACTATCCCTCCTCCCTTATCAGCAGTTTTGATTATGATATTAGTATTTTGTTTTAAGGACTTAATTGCCTCCCTTTCAACTGCTGTGAGATTGCCCCTCCATTTGTGTTTAACGTTATGGTGGGTAGACATGTCTATATTTAACATGCGGTTATATGTTTTTATAGATGCATTCATACTATGGATCATAATCACTCCTTGGTTTAAACCTGCTCGTGGTGGGTGGGTTTGTCTCCTCAATATCTAAACCCCTTGTATTGGATACATCCAATTCCCGCGGTCCTGTGCTCGTGGCATCTGTGGCACCTTCAGAAATCACTGTGCTAGCGCCCAGAGTATTGTCAGATACACCCACAGTGCCCCCAAAACGTTCTCTGAGTCTTAGTTGTCTAGTAAATTTATAATTGTCTAAAAAATGAGAAAATAAATTGCCACTCACCATGGGCACGTATCCAAGTCCTTTTTGCAGCAGCGATTT